>NW_015517644.1:0-629 GCF_001515645.1 Sinocyclocheilus grahami | reverse complement strand
GAGAGAGAGAGAGAGAGAGAGATTGCTTGTGTCTGGCACAGTGAAGTGAGCACAGGTCGTTTCTCAGAAATCCCAAGGTCTACGCGCAGAGATTAGCGATCAAGCTGTCGGCCAAACAGAGCCCACGCTGCTGCTTAATCCTGTTCGTTTAAACGGCGAGAGACAAGCAAACAATGCTGAAAACAAGCACAGTAACCGACTGCATTCACAGCAGTGTTCACTAAGCCCCAAATCACCACTATACGATGCACTGGATTTCCCTGCATAGATCTCAGGCCTGCTACGGAAAGCAAGGTTAAAAGGGACCAAGCAATTGAGCCTTCACGGTTACAAACAAAGAGTTTAGTCTTTACAACTTAACTTTACAACGCGGGCAAGGAGGAATTACAATAAGCGCTTTTGCAAAAAATGCGACTCACGTTTCTGCTTTAAACCCTCCAGGATTCTTTGCTCCATCGACTTCTAATTTAAGTGCATTACTCTGAATATGATTTTTGCTCACCCTCACCATTTATTCGCACTCATTTCATTTTAATCTGGTATGACTTTATTTATTCTACAGAACAAAATACATTTTGAAGAATGTTCATACCATGAGAGTCAGTGGAGTTCAACACAATATTGGACCC
>NW_015517643.1:2537-3412 GCF_001515645.1 Sinocyclocheilus grahami | reverse complement strand
TAAAAATCCTTTAACGAATTTGAATATTAGAAGCGTATTAGTGTGGTATGTGTAAGCCAGGTTACATTATCCTCATGTAAATCTCAACAGCTAAATGTGACTATGAATATTCATATATTATAAACATTACAGTAAAATCATGTTTTTCTGTAAAGCTGCTTTGAAACAATGTGTATGTAAATACATTTGACTTGACTTGATCGATTGTGCATTCGTTAATTCGACTGACCAACTGGCGATGCAACAGATTAGCAGAGGCTGTATTGTGTTGTACTTCAATAAAAACTATGTTACTAGATAGATGGATGGATGGATGGACGGACAGACATACAGGTAGACAGATAGACAGATAGATAGGCTAAACATTTTATTTGATGATTAGTTAAAGATGAGGGCTGGAAATTGCAAGGTTGAAGGTTCAAATCCCACGTGGGGCGACTGTGACCTGAAGTGTCCTTGAACAGGATACCTAAGGTTGTTCCAAGGGAATTGTCCCTATAATAATTGTGCTGATAGTCGCTTTGGATAAAAGCATCACCTGAATGACTTCATCCCCAATGACGCATAGCATCATGGCAATAGGACATGTTTTCACTCGTAACGCAGGTCATTAAGACAGCAGAGTGAGGAAGACACCTGCATGTTTTGAGGTTAGAGGAATGGTGGTTGATCAGAAGGGGCTGGATCTGGATTCTTGTGTTTGAAGTTCAAGTAGAGGCGAGCGGTTCAGATAGCTGGGTTGATTTTGGCCTGGTTAAACTCTGGCGGCAAGAGCAAAAAAGCTCTGGGTGTTTACCCGAACCGGGGTATGTTTGGATTGGATATCCTCATTGCCCTTCACTTTGAGCCTCCAGACAACTGGAGTTTCCCCTAGT
>NW_015517643.1:0-1017 GCF_001515645.1 Sinocyclocheilus grahami | reverse complement strand
TGAGGACGGTGTCGACAGTATCACACTGACTGCTGATTGGACGTCTTCATGTCGGGCGTAGTTTTAATGTCTCTGTGTCTTCAGTGTGTCTGTTTCCACTGACGCTCAGGAGGTGGGAGTATATATGTCAGACCTCTTATTTTTAGTGGATGTAAACAGTATGAGTGACGTTCTCATCAGTTATCTCTAAGTTTGAGCGAGGCTCTGAAGATGGACGGGTTAATTAGTCGGGTCAAGGTCTCTCCTCAACATTCCTAAAGTGACATCCATACTGCACAGGGTTAAAACTTCACCTCAGGGCTGATATAGTTTTAAAGTGACGCGTGCAGAGTGTCATCTCAAGGTTTGAGTCTCTACAACACAATTCTGTTTGTCTGTAATTGTTTTCAAAAGAATAAAGGGATGTGACGCAGGAAAGTGATTGGATCGGCTCCATTTGGCTGTCTGAAGCCAAACACAACTGATGTCCTGTCTACAAAGATGATTTGATTTCATTCTTCGTGTTTTATTACATCCCACAATCCTAAAAATTAAAATAGCATCTGGAGCAATACATGAAAGTGAATCAATTCATAAATGTTCATTGTTTTCAACTTATGAATCCATTTATTGTGGTAAATAAACATAATAGGCATTAAATATTGACTGTCTCTAAAGTGCACTTGAATTTGTATTAAATCATTAGACTTGACGTTATGGTGCCTTGGAAGCCTGTCTGAAAACAGTGTCCTTAAGAGGTACCTTCAAAACGCTGGCTGTGAAGCAGTTGTATTAATGAATGAAAACTAAATCTAAAATTAAAAACGTTTTTGTTGACTGAAATAAATATAAAAACTGTAACTTCTATAAAAGCAGAACTGAGGATAAAGTGAAACTTAACATTGTCATTACACTGTCACTCAAAACGAACTCAGTTTATTTATTTATTTATCTAGTTTTTATTTATTTTTTTAATACCTGTAACTTTGGCAGCCCCAAAAGGAAAAAAAAAGAAAAAACACATTTAAAATAAAAACT
>NW_015517642.1:2550-3412 GCF_001515645.1 Sinocyclocheilus grahami | reverse complement strand
AGGTCACGGTTTTGCTTTCCAGGAAACAAACACACCAATAAAATGTATACAGTTACTGATTAAATGCATATTGATTGTGAATGCATACTTGTAAATGTGAAGCTACAGTTTTAAAGTAGAGAAGGGCGGTATGAAACAGCGTGAAGCTCACGGGTGTAGCTAAATGTCAGGCGTGAAGAAAACGAGACGTCAAAGATGTAGCGCGGGGGAGAGGAGGGGGAGTTCTCTTCAAGGTCTCTCCGAGTTTATTGATGAAATTATGCTAATTGGGACAAGTACATGGACATTTGGCTGCTACTCTGGAAAAGCATGTCGTTACGTCAAAAAAAAAAAAAAAATGAAGGAAACTTTTTATGACTGACTTATCTTCAAGAGAAGCCATTATGCGTGTTAAAACGCTTGAGCTTATGAGGGGCCGAAGGACAGCGTCCCAGAAGACGAGCCAAAAACAAGCAAACAAAGAAAGGAGATGATTAGCAAATCTTTTTTTCTTCAATAATATAAACTAGTGGCTTAGAAAGCAGGAAGTTTGGTTGTGTTCTGCTTGACATATCTATGCGATGCAGCAGTAACCAGAGATCAAACGCTGATAACCAGCTTCCAGCGCTGCCTCTAATAAAGACAGCGGGCTGCCGCATCTCAGGTATTAATCACACACAACAAAGCACTGTGTGTTTCTGTCAGTGTGTTCCACGTGCTTCCACTGACTGCTGAATAGATTATAACCCCACTGATGAGAAAACCGCCAATACAAACATGATGTTTACAGTAGAACGCCGCAACGACAAAATAAACCCACACCTGAGGAAACTACAGCTCACGAGTTCTCAGCTGCGTTTAAGCACTCACCACTGTCTCAGAT
>NW_015517642.1:0-874 GCF_001515645.1 Sinocyclocheilus grahami | reverse complement strand
GAAACGCTTCTGACAGAGACTAGCAAATTTCGGCTAAAACGCTCCAAAAAAATTAGTTGATGGGTCAATTACGGTAAAGGTCAACAGGCGCAAAAGGAGAGAGGCGGCTAGCGCGCGACTTATGATAATAAATCAACACTTGAGAAACGGAGGTCAAATTCTTTCAGTTGCGATGCCAGTAATACAGCCGGCTTTTATTGCAGATAAAGGCCTGAATTCTACGCTTTGTCACCCTGCTTTTGCATTCAACAGAAGGCGGCTTTGTTTTAATGGTGTTTGGCGATGCTCCGCCGTATAAATGGCAGCTCCAAATTGTTCTTTATTCACATGGACACGGAAAAAACTGGAAAAATGCAGGTGGATTTTCCTCTAAGCATTCCAATTCGAAAGAGATTTGCCAAATGACACTGTTTGGAGGTTTCTCAAAAGGTTACAATCATCAGTTATTATGTAGAAACGCCTTACAAGAAGTCAACCTGATTTTTTATCCTTTTCATGGCAAATATTGTATAATAAGAGCAGCGGTGGCTTCGGATCTGACATTGGGAAATTGCATGATCCTTCAGAAATGATTCTAGTGTGCTGCTCAAGGAACATTTCTTATTATCGATGTTGAAAACAGTTGTGCGGCCTAATATTTCTGTGGAAACTTGGATACTTGATTAGTGACTAGTTCAAAGAAACAGTATTGATGTGAAATAGAAATCTTTTGTAACATTATAAATGTATTTACTCTCACTTTTGGTCAATGTAATGCATCCTTACTGAAAAAAGCATGAATTTCTTTAGAATTTTTTTTATATATTAATAACCCCAAACTTGAATATCTGTTTGTTTCTTGTATCTGCCATTGTTTCTTTATTCACACAGACAC
>NW_015517641.1:1125-3412 GCF_001515645.1 Sinocyclocheilus grahami | reverse complement strand
TATATATATATATATATATAAAACAGCAAAAAACAAAATAATAAATGTTTCAAAATATTATTCACAATATTAGAATATTTATAATATTACTTAAATATTTTTTGTAGTCTATTTTTAAACCTTTAAACATTTTGCTGTTGTTTTTTATTTTATTTTATTTAAATTATTCATTTGTTCCCTAACAACCTCTTTAAATACTGGAAGGGATTTAATAGGATTTCAGCTAATTATAACACATTTTTAGACATTTGTATTTGTTGCAGTCCTTTTTGATTAAATGTGACAATGCTGTGCTGTTTTGTAAACTATTCTAGTTTTTATTAGTAGTTTTCTTCATTCATAACTCATATGAAGTCAAATGAGCCAGCAGATGCTCACAAAACTTATATTTTCTGCTGCCACCACCACTGCTTGTCTTTGCTGTGTGTGTGTGTGTATGAGAGAAGCTGTTTAGGAAGGTTTAGCATACAGCTGTTTGAGCTTCGCCTTTCCTCACTGCTTTAAGGTCTGTCGTCTTGAATCACGCTGCACGGCATCCAACCCACATCCACCCTACAGGCTCATTAAGGACACACTGTTTGCTGGCCGGTCACCTGCATTTCAGACATGTAGTGCTTGTTATGTTTTATCGTGTGTGGTTCCAAACATTGAAGAGTGTTACACTTCGGTGAACTGTTTAGGAAAGGTCGCCTTTCTGTTTGAGGAGCAATGAATTATGAATATGATAAAGACTCTGTAAGGCAGGGATAGAGGAAGTGTTCATGTTTCTTACAAATACATTGCCATCTAGTTCACTCACCCAAGTGCGATCATTTCTTTTATATAACTATTATTTCATATCAGTCTCACTGTCTTAATCATTCCTGGTTGTCCCACATAAGGAAATTGAAGATCTGAAGGATTATCTCACTTTTTAAATTCCTCACACTCATCTGACAGCGTAAGCTCCCCATCCCTCCGAAGCTAAAATGTTGCAGGCTTTGGGATAGCAGTGTTGTCATCTCTCTCTGTCTGTTTTATTCCCAAGGTCACTGAGAGAAAGGATGAAGACCTAAAGGGGGGAAGGGAGGAATGAGGAGATGAAAACAGACATGTTCTGAAAGGTCAGGCTTCTTTTTTTTCAGGTTAGCTCCTTTAGGCCTGTACTATGTGACGGACATATTCAGACATCCAGATATTTAATGAACCTGTGGAATTTTTATTTAATTGTGATTTAGTTCATGTCTTTCTTTTAATGATCCATGCTCAAATAAATATATGAATTAAATCAGACTGGGAGCTGAGAACCTAAATCCCCACTTACACAAAAAAAATAAAAATGAAATGAAGAACCAAAAATGACTGAATTCTGACCAGAAAAACTTCTTTACTTGGATCCACAGTATGTGTGAAATCATTGATTTGATTGTAAAATCATACTTGGATTTGAAAAGTAAAAGCTCATATGATTTGTATTGTGTTTAACGTCTCGAAGCCTACAGTAGCCCTGCAGTGCCTTGGATGTCACCCCACATTACTGGCCTGTTGGTCACTATTATTGCACAGGCCTAGGGAAGGGGGTCTGAGGGCACAGTTGGACACCCTGAGCACATTAAGAGTGGCTGTCTTTATTGGATGTGATTGGTCTTAGTGATTTTATTGGTTTCATTGACTGTCCCTCCAGTATTTATCAGCCCTCTTCAAGCGCTCTAGATGGTGTAAAGGAGGGCCGATATGAATCTGATGTGACAATAAAAGGGCAATTATGTACAGTGAGTAGAATATCTGCTTCCTTTCATCTGGGAGAGGAAGAAGGGAAAGGTGAGATAAAGAGAATGATTTTCTTCTTCCCATTCAGAGAGCCAACAATGTTAAACAATGTGCTCCCAAACACAATGAATGTATGTAAATACAGCATTCTCTTTGTGATGTATATGAATAACTTCTGAATGCCTCTTTAACAGGTCACCTGACAACACAATGTATGAACTGCTTTGCCTTTGAGGAATTAAGACTTTTCTTTTTACTCTTTTAATCTATCGTTTTACATTTGCAGAGGCATGTCATTCACTACATTGTCTAGCTGTTCACTCACTAAAGGGATAGTTCACCCAAAAATTAAATGCCATCATTTACTCACTCTCATGCCATTCTAAACCTGCATGTCTTTCTTTCTTCTACAGAACTGAAAAGAAGACATTTTGAAGAATTTTGGTAACTAAACCATTTTGATTGCCTCCATTGCATGAATGATAAAAAACACAGAGACATTTCTCAAAATATCTTCACAGAAGAAAACAGGACATGC
>NW_015517641.1:0-728 GCF_001515645.1 Sinocyclocheilus grahami | reverse complement strand
TCACAATATTACTGTTTTTACTGTATTTTTGAGCAAATAAATGCATCCTTGGTGAGATATCTTTCAAAACATTAGAAAAATCTCACCAAGCCCAAACTCCGCCCATTTCAAAGAGTGTGTCCTTGTTTTTTGTATCAAAATGAATAAAATATGAAGAGGTGAGCATTCATGATCTCTCGCTTTGCCTTACATGCCTCTCAGAAAATTAATCAGTGTTGTGTCAGCTGACCTGGCATTAAACAGGCTTTTCAGTGGAGAATTCGGTGTTTGATGGCGCTCTTCGGTCCGCACTGCAGGATTTGTTGCATGAAATGTTGAAGTGGTGACAGCGGGCCACACATGCTCCTGTAAAACACCGCTCTCATTGTGCCGAGAGTCTGCACTGATAGGCATCTCTGTTCTCACCCTCGCTCATTCACTATTCTCGCAAGGAGCAAAATAAGACAAGTGCATATATAAATAACTTGTACGTGTTTGTGAACGTGTGAATGGGAATTGTGATAGTTGGCGAAACAGGCTGATAAATAATTTCCACTCTGTATCTGGGAGAAGGTGTGAAATGATCCGAATTATTTACGGCTATTATATCCAATTAAAGTCTGTGAGTGCTGTTGTGCTGTTTTATTGTGCTATAAACTGCTACCGCATGTGCTTCAGTAGCTAAACACAATCAGCTCCAATACAGGCCGTCTTACTGGCAGGATCCCGGTCAGAGGGTTGATGGGGGG
>NW_015517640.1:0-2176 GCF_001515645.1 Sinocyclocheilus grahami | reverse complement strand
GGCAGGTGAGTTTGATCAGGGTTGGAGTTGACCTGATCTCCTTGGGTTTTTAAAACCCCATTTTACAGCGGTTTATGTTGCAGTGACACGGCTATTTGTTTTAGTTTAGTGCGCTTCGCTGTCCATTTTTCCTGACGCACCAATTCAGCGCATTTTCCAGCAGAGATCATTGTGAGGTCGGGAGGATGACAGTTCGAGTGTACTGCTCGTTGATTGCTTTTTTATCGGGTCTGTCTGGGTACTTGAGCATAACAGACGCCACAGGTGAGAAGATCTGTTCACTTCATTACACAGCCTGAAGAAATGCAGAAATAAGTGACTCTCGGTCTTTGAAAGTAACTCTAAAATGTGAGACAATAATGTTTCAGGAGTCTGGACACCGAATAGGACATACTTATTTGATAACTAGCCCATTTCATTTCCTATTTGGGTTTATGTGCTTTAGATTTTTTTTCTTCCCAAGGCATTGTTAGATGCCAGAATTTCCTGTCATAACTATGCAAAAATTTGATGTCAAACTGTATCATAGCTATTAAAATATTTCTTATGCTTTTAAATGTCTATTTAAACTTTTAGAGAACAATCTCAAAGTAAAAAGGGGTGCTTTTTTTGTGTGTGTGTGGTGGCTGTGCTTTTAAATTTTTTTTATCTTAATTCAAGTGATTTTTTTTTTTAAGACCTTTTTGAAAGTCTGACCATAATCAGTGTTGAATACTACAGTAATGTTAAACCTGCGTGGTTTAAATGTTTCAAAATTACTTGAGTTGAAAACATTTCTTAGCAATTTAGGAAGGTAATCAAATGTAAGTTACATTACTTTAACAAAGTAATTGAAATTTTAAATGGGTAACTTGTAATTTATTAAATTTCTAAGTGAGCTTCCCAACAATGGTGGCCGGTTTCTGTCCGATGAAGCTGACGGTCGTGCCGTCCCGTCGAGGATGTTTTACTGATGGAGACTGCTCTGGAGGAGACAAATGTTGTATATTTGAGTCGGGGCCCGTGTGCGTGCCACCCGTTTCCAGTGAGTTAATAATGGATGCTCGGGTCCTCCCAAAAAAAAGTGTCAAAATAACCCATTGAATTCAAAGTAAGCTTAAGCAGAGACTGTAATGTAAAAGTTCAGTGGTGTTTTCTCTGATTTACATTTTTAAATGGGATAACTTGCAATCTGTAACCTATTACATTTCCAAGTGACCTTCCCAACAATGGTGGCCGGTTTCTGTCCGATGAAGCTGACTGTCGTGCCGTCCCGTCAAGGATGTTTTACTGATGGAGACTGCTCTGGAGGAGACAAATGCTGTATATTTGAGTCGGGGCCTGTGTGTGTGCCACCTGTTTCCAGTGAGTTAATGGATGCTAGGAGTCCTCCAACAAAACAAAATCCCCCCCAAAAAAGTAACGCATTGAATTCAGTGTAAGCTTTTAAGCAGAGACTGAAGTGTTATGATTTTTTTTTTTTTTAAATCATAAGTGGATAGAATTATTCAGCAATCAGTGATGAAGCCAGGACTGTGTCCGCCCCCAACCTCTGGAAGAAGATCGTGTACCACGTCCTGTAACAGTGACTCTGACTGTCCTAACAATGAGAAGTGCTGCAGCAATGGATGTGAACATTACTGTACAGCTCCGTATACAGGTATGCGTTATATTGTTTTGGTCACTTGTTAATAACAATGATAAATTATTTGAGCCTTTTCTCATCAAAAGTAGGCTTGAATTCATCCCTTAGGACTGTTTTAAGCGGGATGGCTTTAGAAAATAAAGAGGAATGATCCTTAGATTATTATTCACTCTGTAGGTAAAACTTGCTATTTGTTCTTTGCATGTTTCTTAGTGTATATTGAAGTGGCACACAGTCTATATGCACAGACTAAAGCTGACTATCTGTGTCTATGCAGTGAAGCCGGGTCTATGTCCCAAACCAAAGAACATTCATGCATGTGCTGAAAGCTGTTTCCATGATGGCCAGTGTCCTGACACACAGAAATGTTGCCCAACCACCTGTGGCCATGCATGCAGTGAACCGCATGGTCAAGGAAATGGTCAGGGAAGTGTTCACGCGAGTGTTCATGTAAGCGTTCAGGCAAGTGATCATGGAAATGGTTATGTAAGTATTCAGGCAAGTGATAGTGGCGGCGGAAGCAGTTCGGGAAGTGGCGGCGGAAGCAGTTCG
>NW_015517639.1:0-1250 GCF_001515645.1 Sinocyclocheilus grahami | reverse complement strand
CACTATAAATATGCAACATTTCGGTGAAATTTCACAGGCATAAATGGCCCATATCTGCTGTCAATTACAGATGAATGAAGCGCAGCTCACAAAGATGTCACTTTCAAACCAAGCAGCTTTCTATTGGTCACCGCAGGGAATTCACATTAACATTTTGAACCTGTTGAGAAATATGCATTGGGAAATATTTCGCCATCATGCAGAATACCTGATTGTGAGGATTCCTATTAAAATTACTGGATTTTGCCTGCAAAAAGTCACAGAACAATAGTAAACGTGAGCCCACCTTGAAACTGCAATGGTAGTACGCTAAGCATTTCAGTCATTACGTCAATTTATGAATAAAATAAAGTCTTTGATTAACATGATTACACACAGTCATACTGTATTTCAAATGTGAGTTTTTGAAGCTGTTGTGTTTTTTATTATAAACATAAAACCAGCATTTTAAAAAATCACATAGTAAAGTCCTGAGGGAAACCATGGCTAGGAAATGCTAATTCTCTTTTTAGGACTAGCTACAAACTGAACGGCGCTACTCTGATCATAGCCTTTGTAGTTTCAGCAGCAAGATAAGCCATTATAGCATTCAAACTACCTTTTAACTTTCTTTTGATCCAGTAAAACTGATGTTCAAATGCACCCAGAGATGATTATGAATAATCATTCCCAATTCAGAGATATAAACAGCATGTGCAGTGTTACAAGAAAAGCCTTCAATTTGGTCACAGCTTGAACTGCAAGACACGGAAATGTCTTCCTGAAGGCTGACACTGGGCTTTATCACTTACATACTGCTCAGGACTGAACGCAAGAGCAATTAATATCAAATTCTTCCTTTCAAACAACCCACGCGAAAGACCAAATAAGGGAACTATGCCACACTGTACTGAAACACCACACATTCCTTTCCTTTTCAAGACACTAGGAAACGTATATGCAAAGAAAAGTTAGGCTGAGCTGTCAATCAACAGTGCAAACCAATCGGGTTTCAGCTGTGGTGAGGAAGGCGGGTCTAAGGTGTTGAGAAACGAGTCAGAGTAATGGTTTGAGATGCGATTAGTCACTAATTATATGACTCCAGTTGATTTTATTGCAGTGTTTTCCAGTTGTTTTCCTCAGTACACACCCTGTAATTATTCAGACACAGCAAAGCTAATTATCTGAACCACCCCCAAAATTTCAGTTTGACTGCAAACAATGCTAGTGTCTTAAAGGGGTCATATGATGCTATTTCAATTTTTCCTTTC
>NW_015517638.1:1549-3414 GCF_001515645.1 Sinocyclocheilus grahami | reverse complement strand
ATATATATATGTTGTTTTCCATTACAAATATATCGAAGGAAAACTACTTAAGACATTATGTCTTGTTTTCTGAAAAATATATCAGAACTAAGTCAATTTATGCTTAATACAAGAAAAAAGTGGGGTAAATCAGTGGGATAAATTTTTTTATTTTTCCATATAAATTAGGTTTATTTTTCTTAATATTTTTTCTTGCTTTTAGCATTATCTCACCTAATTTTGACATACTTCTTAAGTCTAAAGTCATTTTATAAAGTAAATGTAGTTTGATTTAAGAATGTTTAGATATTAAAACTGGAAAACAAGACAAAAATGCTGAGTCAGAAAACCTTTTTTTTTTTGCAGTGCACATTATTGTTTCCATTCAGCTGCTGCTATCCAGTGGAGAAAAATGTAACAGAGTAAATAAATGTTATACACTGCCAAGTATAACACATTAATTGGAATAGTTCAATGAGTGTGGATAAAAAAGTGAATGAAGCCATTGTCAGCTTCATTTAATGAGAAAGAACAGCTCTGAGCTTGAAGGCATTCCACAGACATGTCTCTTGAACAAAGCATATATTATGAAGTTCATTCATTCAGTATGTAATTGCTTAAGTCACTGCTGCCTTTTGTACAGGAAATGCTCTTTATATCCTTTCTATAAGGTAGCCTAACAACAATTAGATGCATGCAAGACTAATCTAGGCCAAATACAGCAGCATTTCTTGTTGAACAAACCAGTAAAACATCTTTTACATTTTTTTAACAACCACTTATGCAAATTATAACCATAAAATATGATCTCACCCCAGTTTGACTGTAGTGGTCCAAGATGGAGGGGAGCAGAGGAAGTATTAATGTGAAGCCCAGCAAGTCAAGCAGCAGTGCCAAGAAAACCACTCTGATGACTCTGGAGGAGCGCACGTCCTCAGATGTAGTTTTGTCACCTGCCATTTCTCCACTCCAATGTTCCAAAGTTTTTCTTGACCGCTGAGAATCTCCTGTGGTCACTGAACTGAATTACTGAACAGAAACAAATCAGCAAAGTGAACAACAGTATAACATTTGTCCTTACAAAAGTACCAAAAGTGCACTGGTATGGTAAAGTTTTCTTTAAAATGGTACTGTGTATTTGCACCTAGGTATTCTTTAGTCATGTAAACATCATAACCAAGATTACCACCATTTAACTAGATATTTTTTCCCCAATAAATTAAAAAAGTAGGCTACACTTTACTTTAAGGTTTTCTTGTTACTGTAAAATTACACAAAAAGTACTGTATAATCTTAATTAACAACACGTAGCCTACTTTGGGTTAAGGTTTGGTTTAAGGTTAGTTGCTTGTAATTACGCAATATTTACTGTATACAAGCAACGTGTAAAATAAAGTGTTACCAAAAAGTATTGATAAATATTTACGTTTATTCTTAATTTATCAATGATTGATTCAAAACAACTTAACTATAGCTTAACATGGTTAAATTCCAAAACTCTTAACAATCATGCACAGGGCAGATGGTCATGTAAACTCGCACCGCCCATACAGTACCATATGAATCCAGTCTGTTTGAGTCATCGGGAAATTAGGCAACTCTCAAATCAACTGTAACAAATTCTATGAAACTTGCCCGTCTGTGCCTCATTTGTCGAATAATTTCTTCGATTAGACTAGACAGTATAGTACACTTGATTTCCTACCTGGAGCTCGGAGTGCGCAATCAAAGTTCCCAGAAGATGCTGCTACTTCCCCACACAGTCCCCATCATGAACACACACCAGGAAGCGGTGTCTCATTTCACCAGTATGGCAAGCCGTTTTAGCTTAAAACATTCCTAGCGTTACTCGTCATAATTGCATTTTTACTAGTAACAATTCAATT
>NW_015517638.1:0-696 GCF_001515645.1 Sinocyclocheilus grahami | reverse complement strand
CGAGGATGCTTTGTTTCTTCTCGATAGGTGAGTAACACCGTGTCTACACGTGGTTTTGCTTTGTTTCACAGAACTAATGGTTGCGTGGGTTGCGTACGTATTGTGTGTGGCAGAGGTTTTAAATAGGGGTGAGACCCTTTTGAGGTAGAGGCGTGTTTGTTTTGGTGATTTGAAATATCAACATTAGCTACCAGAAATCACTTACCCCACCTTTAAGCTAAAATGGCTTGCCATACACCATCGACGACAGTAGTGACTTGTGGAGCAATGAGCTGATTTCTGGAACTTGTGAAGACAAAGTTACAAATTCCTCATCTGTCAGAACAGATAATCATAGAACATGCAAATACAAAAACCAACCCGTACTTTCAGCCTAATATCTAAATGTATTTGTTCATTTTAAATTTTAACATCACTGGTTTGAGAAGCCACATTGTAGTGGTTTCCAATGACCACGCGAGGGAGTTCATTTATAATGTTAAAAGCAAATGCATGTATGTAATGCGTACAAAAGTAACAAGTTCTCCAATTTTCAGTTATACAACTGATATTTCGTATACAAATACTTAAACAGGTCCATGTGAATAAAAGAAACAGTAAGTTATACAGTATAATAAACAAGAAAACAAACATTTTTATCCCTTTTTAGGGGGTTGCAGAGAGAGAAAGAGAGAGAGAGAGAGAGAGAGAGAGAGA
>NW_015517637.1:2522-3414 GCF_001515645.1 Sinocyclocheilus grahami | reverse complement strand
TTTTTGCCCCCAGTAAAAGAATTATCATATTCAGACCTTAATTTAATAATTCGATCAGACCACCTAACAAATTAATCTGTTCAGTGGTAACATTGTTAGTCTAACTTCAAATTTTTTAAGACCTCTGACTTTTAACATTTGTTTTGCTAGCTATTTGAGTAAATTAAAACACAATACTTACATTTATATGTGTATTCGTCGGCCGCCACAGAACCACCACCCACTATTTTGTTTGAATAAAAGTCCCATCCCCTCCGGCACGCTATGAATTCTGGGATGGGGTAGGCTGTGAAGAATCCATCTGTTGAATCCTTAATTTGCCGGAGAAATGAAGGGTGCATTTGAAGTCGCGTTCAAATTACGGCAGCGTTCGTCACGCCACGGTGACGTAATCGACCTTGGAATGTAGCCTTCGGAGGATGCATCGTGAATTGGGACGGTCTTCGTCGAGCCACCGTGACGCAATCGGCCTTTAAATGAGGCCTTCGTAGGATGCAGCCTTTTAATTGGGACAGCCTTCGTTGCGCCGCCGTGACGCAATCAGCCTTCAAATGAGGCCTTCGTAGGATGTAGCCCATGAATTGTGAATCAGCTCTTGTAAGATGCAGCCAACAAATGCATTGAGCAGCGCTGTAACTGGAAATCACAGATGAAAGGATAGTACAACTTTTTACATAGTACAGCTTTCCTCAGTGGACATTAAAACTAATGTTTTACTGTGAATAGGGCTGTCACAATATTAGATTTTTCCCACTACGGTTATTGTGGCCAAAAGAATTCACAATATCAGTATATTGTGATATCTATAGAAACCTTGGGGAATCAGCCAAATTAACTTTTTTTTAAGGAAGCTCCCTATGAAATAACAAGAGAGAAAATACTGTCAAGTTCA
>NW_015517637.1:0-766 GCF_001515645.1 Sinocyclocheilus grahami | reverse complement strand
CCTGAAAACCTCTTAAAACTACATTCTGTGACACAAAAACAGTGATAATTGTTTTTTTATCAACTAATTGTCATATTCTCATTAAAATTATATGTTTTTCCCATAGCAATTTCAATAGGAATCCACACTATTGGGAATTTCCCCCACACAGATTTCACAACGGGTCCAAGTTGGCCGCACAATTTTGTCACACTGACCAACAAAAAGATGCTTGGTTTGAAAGTAACTTGCAAACAAAGCCGTCTATGCAAACATTAGTTACTATTGTAACTCACATTTATTATCCACGTTCACAACAAAGAAGTGTACAAATACTTTTATCTTTATTTTGTACAGTATATACTGGTTTCTGAATTTGTTGTTATTTAATGCAAAAACATTCATACATTCTTAAGTATGGCTCAAGTGTCCAATATTTTTTTGGGCTCACTATATGGACCCTATGAACTATATCTAGCCTGTGCATTTGTAATAATATGATAATCCAACAGTGATTTCAGTGATAGTGGTTGTTTTATGTTTTCTGAGAATCAAGGAACATGGTTGAAGCATTCAATTGGACTAACAGGAACGCTAGTCTAATTTCCAATAAAATTCCTTTGAGTAATGGGAAGAGCTCCCTGTTTCCCACAAGGACAAACAACTTTTGTTTCTCTCATGCATGCTCAGAGGCAAAAGGCCTTTATTGGAAAATGGTTGTGGTATTTTTCTGAAAGATTAGTAGAACTCATTAAAGAAGTCATTATAGAAGTAGAAGAAAAAAAAA
>NW_015517636.1:0-3414 GCF_001515645.1 Sinocyclocheilus grahami | reverse complement strand
CTGTAACACTTTGTTGTCAGATTTGGTGACACTGCTGTTTATCTGCAGCTGTTCACATTATTCCAAAATGCTTTCTAGAGTATGAAACAGAGGAGATTAGACGTCATGAGAGAGCATTTGGGCAACAATAAAGCTGTTCTGTGCGAATTAGAGAAGGCTACCAGATTTTGGTAACCTGTAACGCTGGGTTGCCAGTTTTGGTGACCCTGCTGTATATTTTTAGCCATTCACATCAGACCAAAAAGACGGTTGAAACAGATTTCAGTAACCTGCAACACTTTGTTGTCATATTTGGTGGCACTGCTGTTTATCTGCAGCTGTTCAAATTATTCCAAAATGCTTTCTAGAGGATGAAACAGAGGAGATTATACATCACCAGAGAGAATTTGTGGAACATTAAAGCCATTTTGTGTGAAATAGAGGGCGGTAACAGATTTCAGTAATGTTGTGTAATGTTTTAATGTTGTGCTGTTGGACTTCGTGACCCTGCTGTGCAGCTGTTCACTTTAAACCAAAAAGCTTTCTAGAGTATGAAAAATAAGAGATTAGACATCACCAGAGTGAATATGGATAACATTACAGCCATTCTGTGTGAAATAGATTAGGGTAACATATTTCGGTAACCTGTCAGATTGAGTGACCCTGCTGTATATCTGCAGCTGTTCACATTAGACAAAATGCTTTCTAGGCTATGAAACAGAAGAGATTAGACATCACCAGAGTGAATTTGGTTCACATGAAAGACATTCTGTGTGAAATAGCGGGGGTAGGACCGGATTTTGTAACCTGTAACGATTTTGTCAGATTTGGTGAACCTGCCGTATATTTTCAGTTGTTCAAACCGAAATGCTTCCTACAGCGTGAAACAGAAGAGATTCAACGGCATCAGAGAGAATTTGGATAACATTATTCTGTGTGGAATAGTGCAGGGTAATGAATTTCGGTAATCTGTAATTCTGGATTGTCAGATTTAGTGACCATGCTGTATATGTAGCTGTTCACATCTGAGCAATCAGACCAAAGTGCTTTCTAATATACAGAAGAGAGAAATTAAGAAATCCCTAGAGTGAATTTGAGGAGCATTACAGACAGTCTGTCCAAAATGTCAAAGTAAATGAACCTGTTGAACCGTTCTCTCAGTGTGGCTGTTTCTCCACAGAACTTCAACAGTACTACAACAATTGATTATATCAGAAAATATTTTCATCAAAAGACAAAAACCTGCATGCTTGGAATTAATCACCATCCGATGATTAGAATTCCACCCATACTCCTGATTATACCGGATCCGTGTGTTTCATTGATTGGAGGAATCCATCAATGACCATTCAAATGAGTAATAGGAAAGGACCTCAGAATAGCCCATCAAGGTCTTGAGGGCAAGGGGGAGTTCAGTCATACCCTTCATTGCAGTTCCTGACATGCCATGAGCGGGAAATGAATTAGAAATGGGGACGAGACGCTGTGCGAGTCCATTATGCTACGGGCGCACATAAACACCCTGCTTGACCCTTAAATCAGCGAGCGGGGTACTGTATGTGAACCCCAGTCCTCTCATTACAGCCTCGACACACTCCATAACGGCTCACATGACTCCATACATCAGCAGCTGAAGCACAATATAATGCTCTCGGTATTCAATCTGGTGAAGAGAAAAGATAAAAGCAAGTTCTAAGCCCAGGCAAAAGGAAGTAAGTATAAGGAACTTCAGCATTTTCTAACTTTCTGACACTCTCAACATTTCCACCGCCCCTCTGACTGTCCCACAATGCCCTGCTGCTAAGCTCCCATAAAGAATTAATTAAAAACGCCCACTCGTCTTCATCCCTGTGGGCACGCATGGTCAGGTTTGGGGTTGCTGCAGCACTCCAAATAAACACAGCAAGTGACTTAATCTTAATCCTCTGGTCCCGGTGTAAGAAGTTGATGTAAACTTACAAGTAGGTTGGTACAAATAGGAGAAATTATGGAGCCAAATTAATTACTGAACCAACATACCATGACAAGATAAACATGGCGCTGTCTGCTTGATTGAACTGCTACACAGTTGTCACAGACTGCGCACAGCGCTAAACTGTGTTTGTTTATGGGTGCGTTCTGGGTATGTGCGTTTAGGACAGTTTGCTTCCTGCTCTTGTCTATCTGCTTATAGTTTCAGCGAGTGTGTGTGTGTGTGTGTTTGTTTGTAAAAGTGTAAGATGTTTTGCCATTACCTCATTTTAGTCATCGAAAACACTGACAATGCATTAGCTGAGTCAGAGTCGTCACTCAGTCCCTCGCTTTTATACTCACACTCTTCCTCTCAGGCCATTCACTCAGTCACGATTGGAGAAAATAGTGCTTTCTCATTAGATTCATTGGTTGCAAACCAAGCTCAGGGTTCTGTGTCAAAAAGGTTGAAAAGGTGGTTCCAATTAATCACATTTAACTGCATATCAATATGTGCTATGCCTGCAAATGAAAGACATTAAAACATTAAATCACAGTGGCAGTAACTCAATAATTAAATTAAGACCTCATTTAATAATAAAATAATGATTTAATTTAGATAAAAATAAATTCCTTGAGGATGCAGATTTGAATGTAAGGAAAAATTAAAAGTGTGACTTTTTTTGACTAGAAAAAAAATAGAACAGAGTAACAAATATAATGATATAGAGATAGAACAATATATAGAACAAAAGAAAAGATTGACAGAATGATAGAGAGACAGATAAATTGAACTATGATGATCATTTTGAGCAACCAGATGATTAACAAGCTGGATTTGGTCTGGGAGCCACCGGTTAAAGGAATCCTGCTCTGCGGGATGATAAAGACAACTTTGAATGAATAAGGCCAGTGTTGGGGGTAACACATTACAAGTAACATGAGTTACTAATAATCAGATTCAAGTAACTAGTAAAGCAATGCATTACTTTTTCCCATTTACTGACTAACAGCTCTCCTGTCCCCATATTGAGAGAAAGCGGGAGTAAATGCAGAGGTGTTGTGTGTGTGCTGTGTAAACATGATCGTTACTGTAGTTCTAGACTAAATGTGAACATGCATTTACACATTTCACTTTCACAAAAACAAATTCAGTATTCCTCAAAATGTGAAAGGCAAACTCAGAATATAATGCAAAGCTGCAATAATTAAATGTTAAATAACAAATATCCTTTATATACTTAATCCCATTTTATTAACCAATGACTTTGCTGCTGACCTTCGATGATCTTATTCAACTATAATAATAATAAGTGAAAATGACCTTGGATGAACATAACATTTGTGTTTCATTTGTTTGTTTATTTGCTGAAGAGTGTTGGACTTTCTTCTCCTGCATCCTATTCTTCATGCAATCCAGAACGGCAGCACAACTGAAAGGTTTGAGCTGCGCCCTCTACTGTACAGATGTGAATTTACATTTCC
>NW_015517635.1:3033-3415 GCF_001515645.1 Sinocyclocheilus grahami | reverse complement strand
CTCAAACTGACAGTGTCTCTGCTTGCATTGTTTGGGCTCAGTGTCGAATGGTAATGACATTTTGCCTGTTTTAACATGAGTATGCCACAGTAATGCAAATTTGATCTTTAACAATTACTATGGGGATAGAGGAAACTCATTTTCATTCTTAGTTAATTGTCTCTGGTGGAACAAACATATTGTCACAATATTCCCTAAATGTAGTTATGTCCTGAGTGTAGGCTTGATTGGCACCGTGTTAAAAGCCTATACTATTTTAAGAGCAACTAAGGGGGAATTTTAATGTTTATTTTAAACCAAACTAACATCACTCAACAACATTTATTTGTCTGATATTGTTATTATTCATATATGATAGTTGATTGTGAATCATAAAAACAAC
>NW_015517635.1:0-2852 GCF_001515645.1 Sinocyclocheilus grahami | reverse complement strand
TAGCCTATAGGTATTTTGTATTACATACGTCTAAATCTCATGAATGGTTCAAATTATTTAACATTACATTAATTTATGATTTGAACCATTCAAGACTTGTATAAAGGTTTTAACAAAAGGATATTTCAGAATCATTCGTTTATTTTTTATGGATATGTATTTGGTTATGTATTTGGATATGTATTTGGTCTATGGTTAAAAGGTCTATTTGGTGTAAGCCATCGTAATTCTTTAGATGTAAATTATTTTGCTCAACCTCAAAGTTGTTCGAAATC
Source organism: Sinocyclocheilus grahami (assembly GCF_001515645.1). Taxonomy (NCBI): domain Eukaryota; kingdom Metazoa; phylum Chordata; class Actinopteri; order Cypriniformes; family Cyprinidae; genus Sinocyclocheilus; species Sinocyclocheilus grahami. The sequence goes on along the minus strand of NW_015517635.1, from coordinate 2,577 downwards.
AGCATATTGTAAAATAAAAAAATAAAAACATTTTGATGAATATCTATCTTTCATACTTTTGTAATTGCAATGGGTGTGGATGGAATGCGCTCTATCTGCTTTGTCTTTGAGTTCATCAGGAAACTACACTTCCCGTGAACCCCTGCGAGCTATTGCTTCACTAGTTTCGTGCCCGAGTTGACTATTCTTACAAATTCCGTCTGATGGACCTTTTTATTATTTAACTTCACTCCAGCGCTGCTGAGATGGCGGAATCTGCGTCTTGCCCGGTGTTTCAGCTGGGAAAACCGCGTTACGAGCAGGTAAAGAGTTTGCCGCGATGTTAAAGTGCATCTTTGATGGGCGTTGATAAACAACATATGTGTGTAGATACCTTTGCTGTGCTCCAGCACTGTACTGCGAAAGTCACCAATTTCTCACCCTTTGTTTGCGTTGTATGTTTTGCTCGTTGCTTCGTCGCAATTTAACTGGCCGATTCGTGATCAGCGTAACAGAGGTTTTGGTAGCACCGTTATATTAGAAACCCCATAAAACATTAAATGCATGCACAGCAGCTTTTCTTTTTATAAGTAAACAGCGGGAAATGATAAGGGCAGGTTTTTAAGCTGCTGAATGCAATTGCACTGGTCACTTTTATTTTCGCATTGCGTGGGAGTGATTTCGCGGGACCCCTTCAAAGTTCATAATATCTTCTGAAAAGCTGGGAAAACTGCCGGTCTTCCCGGTTTTATTATTTTTTCTAAAAGAAATGTTGTTATACACAGGATGAACTCGGGTATTCAAGTTTTGCATTTTTAAATCGGGCCGCTTTTGCTGACCGAATGCAAATAATTGTCTCATCAGTTGTGTTCTCTGCGAGATCTCTCGCGCTCGTCTATTTAAGTCCTGTTGCCTCCGTGGAATCACCGCGGTCATCCTAATGAACCCGTTCAGACCGGAATTGTGTTCCAATATATTTATACTGTGGATTCAGTCATTAATGATAATCAGTCAAAACATTGTTAATGGTAATGTTTTAATAGGTAGTTCTGATGTCCATATTGGTTCTGAACAACACTGGATAATCATGCTGGATCTGATTTAAAATTTCAAGAACACTTTAAAAAAATGTGAATACAGAAGTATAGTAGATTCAGGTATTTTTAATGTACATTAATGATAACATGAATTCAGTAACAATTTGGAATTGATTTTCTGAATACCTAAATGTTCTAAAAAATATATATATATTATTTATTTTAATGTTGTAAACACACAAAACGGTGTAAATTTGTGGTTGATTGTGAGTGTAATCATGTGTCAGTTTTGCAGTCGTATTCAGTACACCTGTTTTGCTTATATTGAAGCATACTGTCAATTACAATGTACATTTAAATAAAACAAAATGTTCAGCATAATATTATTACTGCAGTACTTCATTTGAAAATAACCTTACATTAACATTGTCTTAGAGGGCAGAATGGCGAGGTATAATCTGCCTTCCCTTTGTTAGTCTGCTCGTATATACGTACCGTATATTGTCTCTGTCTGAATGCATCCAAATGAAATACTTCGCTCAGTGTTCTTTTTGATGCAGTCATGAGTTTCATCTGATTATTATGCCATATGCTGCCCATATAAGTCTGCTTTGGGTCCACAGGGAATACAACCAAACAAAAGATCACTGCCCCGCTGACAAGCTGGTCCAAGATATTTCTGAAAATATATGTGCTAATATACTGTCTTTTGCCTGTGGTCTGTCCCTGTCTTTATCATCATTCTCTGTTGAGGCTGAATCAAAATCGAATTGGTGTTATGGCAAAATCCAGCACAAGTGCACTTGACAAATGCAGACAGTTGTCTTTTTTTATTGCTGCTTTTTTTAGGTGAAATCAATGCATCTGAAGGGTATGGGGGTGTATGTTTTCTTCCTGCTCCATCTCTGCTAACTGTGTTGCGTATTCTCTGGGGAGCAGAAACACATGCATAATTAACAAGTCTTCTCCAGCAGACATGTGCTCACATGGCTCTCTGCAACAGCTTTGAAGCAAGTGTCTGTAGCCTAGAGATAGGATTATTAGCCGAGCAAAGTCAGATTTTCTTGCTCTCTTCACCATATATTGTAAGGTCAAATAGATTTCAGCTTTTGTATGCCTTGCCCCTGGATAAATCATTTAGATGCAGTTGATTGAAGCTGCTTTTTTACACTGTGTTCTTTGCCAAAGAAACCCTTGGCATGCTCAACCATTGGGCCTCTGAAACAGTTGGCTCTCAGAAAACCGCTTGCATTGCTGCCTGGGGTTCAGAGACAGTGGGAATGTTGATGCAGGCAGTCCTCGCTCCTTTGAGCACATTCTGCACAACCTGTCAGTGCGTTGTCATTACAGCCCTAAAATATTTCAATCTAACTCTAAACTAAATTTAGAACAGCTCTTGACAGTTTAAGGTATAAGACGGCAAGTTTTAATCATGTTTTGGTTTGTGCTGTGAGTAGGTTGTCCTGTTTGCGCCTTTTCTTTTTCTTAGGTTCTGGCTAAGAATGTAAGTTTGTGGAACTGAAGGAATGTTTTTCTTCCTCAGAGCACATTTCTTGGCAGG
>NW_015517634.1:0-3416 GCF_001515645.1 Sinocyclocheilus grahami | reverse complement strand
GGCAAAAACAAAAGTGTTGCGTTTATAATTTTGTTCAGTATAGTTCACTAATAAATTAATTTCATTTGTTTAACACAGTTCTTAATATACTGTAGCTTTGGTTAAATGGTTAGCTTTATTGTTAAGCTTTTGTTTTTATATTTTAAATGTAATATTTGAATACAAATGCACAGTATTTAGAAGGGTTTAACCTATTAAAACAAGCCATATTCATGTTATGTTATATAATAATCTTATGTTACATTATAATTTATGTAAAATCTAACAGTTCTGACTGCTAAAAATGTGGGATTTGTGCATCTAATGCTTTTAAAAAGTAATGAGACAGTGTACTCCATTAATGGAAATGGGCAAATATTCTCAAACAATCCCCATTCCACACACACACACACAAACAGTACATTGCACATACATCCAAAAAAGCCCATCTAGCCCCTAACATTCATTGTAATCCAACCACAATTACACTTTGCACACCATTGACCTACTTGGCTCATGTCATTCCTATAATAGCTCTAAACCACTTGGCAATTATTGCTTTTGGGATGGCAACACAGGGCCTAGAGCATTCCCAATTCAGCTAGGCTGCTCCATTAGACAGGAGCAGGTCCTGTACCCAAACTCACCTACACTGGTGATCTTCTGGGAGACCAGGTCTTTCAGCAGGGCGCCGATGACGGGGTTGTGTCTGGAGTAGAGCTCGTGTCGGTTAATCCCGATGTGGAAGCGGAGCCAGTTGGGATATGACTCAGCAGTGGCCTCCCCTGTAGGACTGTACTCCTCCTCCTCCACGTTCCCCTCGTTATGCCTGCCGGTAAAGGATGGTGGAGGACATTAGTCACTACCAACACACATGCTGTCTGACAATACGAAAAATACATTTGAATTTATTTTTAAACATACAATAACTTTTTAACATTTGAGAAATTCAAATGAGGGAAAAACATCAAACTTTGTAAGTGTTATTGAAGAAATCTTGATATATTTATATTACTACAGCAGTATAATATTGCAGTGTAAGTGTCTATATAATTACTAGACCCAGATCGATTCTGTATACATTTTCCACTGATTTGCTTGGGAAATCAGTTCAGTGGATTTCAACATGATAAAACAAAGCTGAAAATACTTAATTTTCATTTCTCACTAAAAGCAAAACTGAATTAGCTAAAAGAAGTACACATCAGCTTTCAAACAGAGCACTTATTATGGAAATAGTATACTTTGAATGTCATTTCCATTGAAACTCTGTATTTATACTATACTTACACATTTGTTATGATGAAGTTGTCTTTCATATATTTAAAATATCAAGTAAAAATCAAGTATTTTAAAACTGCTTTAACATATGAATCAGCTTCATTTGAGTTAAAATTACTCTGCATTTATCTGAAGAGCAGTCTTTTTATGTTTCATTTAAATTGTTTGATGCTTTATTTTTTTATTGAAATGATATTAAAAATGAGCATGTTTGAATGTGACTGATGCCATGCACAGATAATACTGTGATGACAGTGGAATGACTGAATACATCAGATGTACTTTATTTCCCTGAGGCCCCTGACCTCACAACAACAAATCAGTCTATTAAAACATTGTGTCCCATCAAAACATGAAAAGGAATATTATACAGTAATGTGACAGCATCTGGATGACAAGCTTGTCACATGCATTTTTAGTGATTAACAAAACACTGTTAAATCGGCCTTTTAACTCAACTATTCATGTTCAGTTCATCTGGATCTGGATCCGGATCAGTCAGGCATGGTTAAAAAGCATGTTTAGTTAATTCAGGCATGGTTATAGGCAGTGAGAATAAGCTATCCCTGAAGGACGTGAGAGCTTGCCGTGTGAAGAACAAAAAGAGAGGACACAGGAGGAAACAAAGGGCATGACACCAACAAAACCCCCTTCAGCTTAATGCATCTGACAGCTCTGAAGAAAACAACACATCACACCAGAGGAACATAGATGAGTCCTAGCAGCAAAGCTTTTAACATTCACAATGAGTCAGTATGAACTGGAAATTATAAAAAGCACCCAAGCCACAGTATCATTTCTTTCCACAACATTTGCGCTCTTATTTTTACCACTAGATTTAAAAACACATGTACTTCTCTCCCAAATTATTGCTTTTAATCTATATTTCCACTGAGAATCTGACTTTATTATGATTATTACTTACTCAGAATGAGAAAATTATGACCCCTGGGTGTGATGTGAGAAACATTTCTTCTTAGCTGAAAGTTGTTTGTGAAGCTCTTAATTTCCCTGGTGATTTAGGATAAACACATTTTCAACACTCTTCTCAGTTTCTGTATATACACATACAGTAGGTTTTTGACTATACAACTATACTGGGGCATGTTGTCACTATGGGTGACAACACAAATATATCTACTATCTAAAGTGAAAAAGTATTTCTCCACAGGATATCTCTATTTAGAGTATTTAACATACTTTTCAGCTAAATTTAAACAAGAAACCACAAAATACGAAACAATTCATGAAACAACACAAATTATCCCAATTATCTTAATATGACATTTGGTTAATACCAACACAATTTTTTTTTTTAAGTAAAACACTGCAAGATAAAACTTGCATTTTGTCTAACTGGATTTTTGACTATAAATCGTATAGTTGTGACAACTTAACTAGAACCAGTCTCCATTCATATTTTAATTATACAAATAACTGGGATATAAAAATCATTTCATATGCATACAAATATGTATTCATGCCATTCTTCTTTTCCAGCTGCTTTGGGATAAAATATGAGCAATCACCTTTAATGCTTTTCTTTATATTATCTCTTTAGAAGGAAGACTGGGGCAAGTTGTCACATTTTTTAAAATCCTGTGAATATTTCTCAGCACAGGTTCATTTTCATATACCAGACATACCTGGTTTTGTCAACAAACAAAACATTGTGAATCATTTAGCAAGGCATGCTGTCAATAGAATATGTGGTTGTCACAATTAAACCTTCTGTTTATTAACACTGATTTAAGAAAGCGTATCTTTGTTTGAAATATGAAATCTTCTCCAGCACCCGGTTTCTTTTAATTATGCACATAACCGGGACTTCAAGGCTCATTTTATACATATAACAGCATGTGTTTCACGCCAGGTTTAAAGAAGCACTTGCCATTCTTGTTGTCCGGCAGCTTTGGGGTAGAATCTGATATCATTGTTGAGGTTGAACAAGGTGTCATCTTCAGAGAGATGAGGCAGGTCGGTCTTATAGAGGGGATGCTCATAGAGCGCCTTCAGTCTGGAGGAACTATGGACAGCTCTCTGCTTCTGTCCGCTCACCGTATCTCTCATCAAAACCCTCTTCTCCGAGCCCAGCTGCAGCTGTCTCACTCTCTTTTCAGACTCGGCTCTCTCTGTCACCTTCTCCCGCGAGTGCG
>NW_015517633.1:1831-3417 GCF_001515645.1 Sinocyclocheilus grahami | reverse complement strand
ACACACACACACACACATACATACATATATATATAAACCAGATACTCTATTGGTCAAAAGTGTGGAATAAATAAGGATTGTTTTTACTGTTTTAAAGAAGTCTCTTCTGCTCACCAAAGCTACATTTATTTGATAAAATGTTACAGTTCAAAATAGTGAAATATTATTACAATTAAAAATAGCTGTTTTCTATGTGAATATATTGTAAAACTTAATTTATTTCGGTGATCAAAACTGAACATTGATAATAATCAGAAATGTTTCTTGTGCAGCAAATCAACATATTAGACTGATTTCTGAAGGATGATGCTGAAAATTCAGCTTTGAATTAAGCAATTAAGCAATTTTTAACAGATATTCACATAGAAAACACCTATTTAAAATGGTAATATTTCAAATTTTACAGTGTTTTTGATCAAATAAATGCAGAGACTTCTTTCAAAAATATTCAAAATCTTATTTATTCTAAACTGTTCACTGATAGTGTAAGCGTATACTGTAAATATAAACATCTCTTGGAGAATATTTAGTATTGACAGATTAATATGGAACCAACTGGTTTATGGACTTTAAATGGTGACAATTCAAACAAACATGAACGTGCGATACGTGTTTGTAGCACATTGATTATACAATATAATACAAGAAAGTATCATAAAAGTACCATAATGATATCAGAGTTTTTGTTGAGTTGGCACTGTGAGTTCTGCAGAGCTAGACCGAGTCTAAACCAGGAACAAATCAGATCAGCAAAACTTGGTTCAGTAGAAACCGGTGTATAAACGTCTCATGAGATCCAGTGATGGAGAACCACTCCGGAGCGATTCCTCGTTTCATCATCATGCTTTAATAAGGAGCAGTTCAAACAAAAAACACTCAAATTAACTCATTTACTCAACCTTCATGTCATTCCAAACCCGTATGAGTTTCATTCAGCCATTAAAAACACAAAAAAGGAGAAAATCCAAGGAATCTTTATATAATCTTGTCTATATAATGAAAGCAGACGGTGATCAAACTCGCTCTCTCATTCGTTAACATTAGTAACTAACAATGAACAATACATATTGATCTTAATGTTAATTTCAACTTTACTAATGCTTTTTTTTTTAATCAAAAGTTCTATTGGTTAACATTAATGCACTGTGAACGAACATGAACCAGTGTTATTTTAGTATCACTGAGATACTATTATATTTGTATTAGATTTTATTTTCATATTTTGTTTTCATTTTAGTTAAAGTTTGTCATTTGAAATTTCATTAGTAATTTTATTCATTTTTAAAAATATAAGTTTTTATTTCAGTTTCAGTTCTTTTAGTACTTCAATTTAAACCAAATAAAAATGTTGCATTGGCAGCTGAACTAAAATAAGTTTAATTTCTTTCTTTTTTTCAGCAAATTTTTTTTTCCAAGTAATTAATTTTTTTAGGGTTTTATTAATTTGATGCGTTTTGTCATTTTTGTATGTTATTTAAATATCTATATAGTTTTTATACATTTTATTTGTTTTAGTTTTAGTTATTTTAGTACTTCAACTAAATAAATGAGAAATGCTGCCTTTGCAACTATTTGAAATAAAAAAA
>NW_015517633.1:0-1039 GCF_001515645.1 Sinocyclocheilus grahami | reverse complement strand
AGACACAGAATAAATATATTTGATATCTAAATGTTTGACTTTATTTTTTTTAACCACTTCGGAATCGAAACTGGGAATCGATAAGAATCAGAATTGATAAAATTCAAATGATACACAACCATATCTATTATTCCCACAGATGACTGCAGAAGGCTTGTGATTTCATGCACGAGTGATATGCATGACTGTTTTGAGCATGTTTTACAAAACAAAGTCACGCAGGTTTAACTGACATGAGTTTGAGTAAATGATTGTTTTTGTGTGAACTGTCCCTTTAAGAGTTTGTAATGTTTACAGCCTTACAGATAATGAACTATAATGCATGCATTGACGATCATGACGGTGTGTTGATCATATGACCTGTCCTCGAGAGTGTATAATGATGGCATTGGAGTTTGCTTTTGGCGTCAGTCCGCCGTTGCTGCACTGGAAGTAGTTGGTAGAGGCCTCGGACAGGTGATAGGAGTCCACCGCACAGCTTTCTTCTCCTTCAGGAACTCGCGCTCGCTGTATGTCTTTCTCACGCTCCGCTCGGTGAATCTCTCGGCGAGAGCCGTGCTTCCATCCTTCACCGATCGCATCTGCAGTCGGACCCGAGCTCACGGACGGAGGAGGACGACTCTGATCCCGGTGAAGCCCTGAATCCTGCAAGAGAAACAGCATCATTAAAGGATAGCTGTTCTTCACCTCGGGCTGTATGATCATGTAAAATAGTCGCAGTTTATTCACTGCTGATGTCAAAACAAGAATCATAAAGATGTACGGTTATTATGCAAGTTGATATTCTAATCAAATGGGTTTTTTTCCCCCCAAACACATCTGACCAATTCCAAACCACATCAATCTTAACTAGATTAAAAAGTTTGTCAAGACTTAACTTTGGGTTGGCTTGAGAAAGCCTAGCCTGAAAGTTTAATGCAGCTGTTAAAGCCTGAAGTTTGAAAATTCAGACAGATTAGATCGATGTTGATAACATGTTTCTAGCATGATTAGTATGTTTTTAACATGATTGGCCTGTTACTAGCATATTGCTGGCATG
>NW_015517632.1:2105-3418 GCF_001515645.1 Sinocyclocheilus grahami | reverse complement strand
TAGTGTATTAAAAAAAGTTTTATTAATATTTGCCCAAAGATTAATCTGACCCAAATTCGGGGATGAACGCTGGAGGAAAAATGTAGAAAGTGTGTTTCGACAAAATGCTGGAAGATGTAGTGTGGCATAAATTGAAACATTGAACTCTGTGTGACCTAAGGAGTCAGAAACATTGGTTTTTACGGATGTGAGAGTTTCAGAGATTTGCAGCGGAATTGGCAACCAGAAACCAATTTTTCTACAGTATGATTCTTGGGGCTGCCATAGACTTTAATGCAGCATCATTTTAAACTAACAGACAACAGTTCAGTGCCGGGTCCTTAAATTCTGATGATGAAAATGGCTTTCGTCCTGCATAGAGCTGGACTGACAGACAGACAGAGTTGAGTAGAGTGTGCAGACGGGGAAGTCTGACTGCAGAAAAAGTGAATTAAAGTGAGCAGTTCTTATCAGACGGACGCAGGAGACGGAGAGAGAGAGGGAAAGTGACACGAGGGGTGTGAGCGACGGATTGCGATCGAAAGCAATTTGACCGCTGAAATGCTCATGCTGATTTATACTGATAACAGATGGCGGTATGAAATATCAAATATCAACTTCAAATGCCGTCTTTTCCATCCCCCCTGTTTCCCCAATGCAATCCTTTGGATGTGTGTTTGTGTTTCGTTCTTTTTTTCCCCCTGCACCGAGTCATACCATCTGAAAGTGTAATCTAACACTTATCTTTCTAAAGAATATACGACAGGCGCTTTGAAGGCGATGCAATTCAGAATGATGACTGCTTATGGAAATGAGACGACTGGCGTCTGTGGCTGTGCTCTCATGCTTCGAGTGCAGTGGATGTTTCCCAGAGGACAGTGCTATTGCTCAGAACTTGCTCTTTCAGAGCTCAGGGGAACTTAATAGAGTTTCTTTTAGATATCAGCTTTGTCTCGGATTTTCTTTAAATTGATTGAGATGAATAAAAATAGACAGCAACAAGGCTTACAATAAGAGTACAGTGCTTTAAAATGAAAGCGGATGCTATTGCTCAGATCATTTGCTCTTTGAAATATTTGATGAGGAATGTTTGAAGTCATGATGAAGCAGCACAGTTTTAGACATGCATGAGATTTGTGCTGTTAGTTTATCCATTAGACTTTTTTTTCAACCACGTACTGTTTATTTATTGAAAAATGTAAATACACATATACTACTGTTCATAAGTTTGGGTTGGTACGATTTTTTAGTGTTTTTTGAAATAATTCTCTTTTGCTTACCAAATCCGCATTTATTTGATCAAAAATACAGTAAAAACAGTAATATAGTGAAAT
>NW_015517632.1:0-465 GCF_001515645.1 Sinocyclocheilus grahami | reverse complement strand
TCATTCATTCATTCATTCATTCATTCATTCATTCTACCAATGCCTAAACTTTCAAATGTTAGAATCATGTAATTATTTATATATAGACACACACACTTTAACATTTACAAATCTTAAAAACATACACACTTTTATATATTTTTGAGTAGTGTTTTTATTAACTAAAACGCAAGTGAAATAACTTTTATAAGTAAAATATAAAATAAAAACTCAGAAAATTAGAGATGTTACTAACTGGAATAACTAATTAAAATAAAACAGGTTTAAGTTGAAGTACACAAATAACTAAAACCGAAATAGATGACAAAAGCACATGACAAAATTACTAAAATGAAAAAGAAAACTTAATATATATATTACTAATTTTAAATATGAATTATTACTTTAATAGTAAATAACGCTGTTGTTGAGAAGTGTTTCGGTTAGGGGAGGGACTATAGGTTATTTTATGTTTCTAAAGCTGAG
>NW_015517631.1:2634-3419 GCF_001515645.1 Sinocyclocheilus grahami | reverse complement strand
ATATATATACATATATGTTAAAATTACTAATGATTTTGTCATTACTGTACATTAACTTAATGTTTAAGCATTTTTAATATTAATTCCTGTCATTTGTATCTTTTCAGGAACTCAGTCCTACAGATGCCAATTAGAGACCATCTTACATAAACGATTAATGGATTTGTTTGGTTGGGGATCAGTTTTTAATCAGTTTTGTGTCTTTTAAACAAAAAAATTTGAAAGATCTTTTTGGACAGCAAAAAAAACACATTTTACTTCCTTCTTTTTGTACGTTTCATGAATGACGAAACGTACAAAAAGCAATGCAGGACAATAATGACTGTATATAACTTTGACTCTTTAGATTGTGATATGTTCAGTATTTTCCTTACCAAATGTATACAATGAGTCTTACAATCGACAATACTCAGGTAATGTGTTCAAGCAGTGACAACAAACTTTTGAGATTCTCTTCAGTCTTGGCATATAACAGGTCACTTTTAAATTGATACAATAAAAAAGGCAGAACTTGACAGAAGTCTCTGGATTCTGAGGAACAGTAAATTAGCGACAAGCTAATGCTGATGTATTAAAGGAATAGTTCACCCAAAAATTATTTACTTGCCTTTACTGCTTAGTCTTTTTAGAAGCATGGTCCAATTATTTTGTTTGGGGGGGGGGTATTGTGTTTGATAAAAGGAAAAAGAAACAACAGCATACAGGTTTGGAGCAACATGATCTTAAGTAAATAATGACTGGAATTTCATTTTTGTGTCAGCTATACCTTTAAAGGGATAGTTCAC
>NW_015517631.1:0-1053 GCF_001515645.1 Sinocyclocheilus grahami | reverse complement strand
CTGTTGGTAATTATATTCATACACGTTGTGAATGTGTGTGGCTGAGCTCAGATTTCAACACAAGAGTAACACCAACAGTAAGCAGTACCACTGTCATCCTGAAGAGTCGCTCCTCTGCAATTTGCAAACCTTGTATTTATGTCACACTGATGCCTATAGTGTCACTCAGAAACAGATTTAAAAAGCTCTATGATTGACAACAGGCTGCTGTTACACAGATATAAAGGGCGTGAATACATCTGAAACACATAAATGCTGATACCAAAATAAATATTTAACAAATAAGTAATATTTGTGTTTACATTATACAATATCTACAGAATGTATACAGATGACTTAGTTTGTCTTTAAAATACTGATGATACTATCACATTAGATCCCTTTTGCTAAAAGTCTATTTGCACGTATTTGTATTCATTTAGATCATTTATTTCTTAAGACAATCTACACTGATGGCAGCGTGATAGGAACGATTAAACAGTGAATATTACTGACCATCTTCCTTTGATTTGACACTTGTATTTCTTCCTCCGGGGACTGTCTCTCTGTAAGTGCCGTGGCTACATCTGCCTGGCTCTCGAAAATCAGTCTGTTTTCGTGAAGAGCCGTTAAAGGAACTCTCTAGAGGCACAGTGTGATTGCTCACCACACCGGCCAATCACTTCAGCATCAAAGTGACTCTGAGAAGCGATGTTACCATTAAAATCATATGGTTTATTTATAATGATGTAAAAAAAAAATTATAATAATAATTTGAAAGCCGTCTACTCTTCAGAACGAAGCCATTCATAAATGCTAACCTTCACCGTCCTTCTGATCTACAGAGGTAAGTGGCTATTTTAATTTGATCTAATTTGCTCTGCACTGCCATTCCAATAGTAAATGTACACTTAACATCTTTTTATAATTGCTAAAACCTCTGCTAACTTATTTTTCCAGCGAGCAGTACTCAGTCAGGGTTGGGAAAAAATTCAGAACTGAAGAGTTTGCTGTCTTTTAGTCAGTGAGTGTGAATTTTAATTGAATTATCCAAAAAGTTGAATAGGAATCTGG
>NW_015517630.1:1892-3420 GCF_001515645.1 Sinocyclocheilus grahami | reverse complement strand
GCTTTATGTGTAACATTCTGTTTAATTCTTTTCAAACATAAAAAAATCAATAAAACATTCAGATTTGTAGTTGTTTTGTGAATTTATTTCAGCAATCAAAGTTAAGGGAAATAAATACAATACAATAAAAACATTACATTTACAAATTCCAAAATACATTTATAAATACTAATAAATATGTATTGTATACATGCATATGGCCAAAAGTTGGAGAGGCAAATGGGAATTCATTTGACAGAATACTTGCAATAGGGTTAGATGTTATTCCAACATTTAGAATGCATTGTGTAAATAACTTATTGCAGTATTAACAGTAAATTATTTTAAATAAAAATAAAAATGATAAAGACACATAAAATCAACATAAAATGATTGTAAACAAGACCCTTCATATGAACTCTAACTGAACTGTACTGAAATTAGTGTCTTGGGTAGGTTCAAGGTTCATTCCCTTTTTACTCCTCTAAATTAGTAAGAATTCTTGAAAATGCCAGAGGCTCACCCTGCTGTTCTACGTTAAGAGTGTTGGCGTGGCGCTTGTGATGTTAAATACCCAGCAGGTGGCTGAGATAGAGTTGGGTATGTTGATGGGTACCCAGGAGGTGGATATATAGAGGATGGGTGTGATGGGGCATGTTGTGGTTGGGTGTAAATTTCTGACACCTGGGCATCATAAATCATAGTTATAATGTTTCTTTTTAGTCTAGTCTGCGTCATGTTGTCTTTGATTTTTCCTCATTTCGTCAGCTACCTGTTGTCCAAATAAAGTAAATGAATCAGTGCTTGTATTTTGAACGATGTTAGCCATTTGCTTTAGGACAGACAATTTTTGAAGTTCAATGTCATTGCCTTTTAATTCTCTCTGGCATTTTTTTGTTAGCTTTAAAGTATTTTTGCCCTGATTAAACAGAGCAGTGTGTGTTTGAGAAGGGTTTTCTTGTTCAAAAGAGATAAAGGAGTTGCTTTCCTCTGACAGGTCGTCTTGATCGAGGGGGTTGTCATCTGACTCCTCATCCACCAGATACTCTTTAATTGATGGATCAAGCTATAAAGAAACGTTTACGTAGCCATAGAGGACACAAGAAAGAAATTAGAAAAGGGGCACCCTTCTTGTGGGGCAAGTGGAGGTGTATCTGGTAAAGGATTTTACATTTTAACTCAAATATTTCAACAAAAGAAACAAAAAATGCCATCTATAAATTCTACAGTTTGTCTACTATATGTGTTGTTTTATGATAATTATATTGTATATAAAATATGAATAAGAAATACTTACACTTGTCTCACTTTGGCGTGGAGTTATGTGGGTTTTAAGAAACTGCAGAGACCTGAGGAGCCAAGCTTGCTTGGCTGTTAATGTTGTTGCACCACTTCCACTAGGTCTTGGTTTAAGCAGCCTGCTGTACTGGGCCCGCAAGGAGCAAGCTCTTAATTTTACTTCAGCAACTGCAAACGAGATAAAATTGTTATTTTAGGACAATTGCAGCAGTTCTTGATTTTTCCTTTTCATTCTATAGATACGTCTATA
>NW_015517630.1:0-1636 GCF_001515645.1 Sinocyclocheilus grahami | reverse complement strand
ATGGATAGTCTGAATTGTATCGAAAGAAAGCTTACCTGATACATTCAGTTCTTCAGCAATTGACGCCCAGCTCTTTTCTTTGTCACTTCGATTGTGGTATGTCTTTGGCAAAAACATGAAAGTCTTTACAATGTATCAGCAAAGTTCAATCATTTTTTCTTCCATGTGAGTTGTCCAATGTACTTTTACACCGCAAACTTTTTTTGTCGCCATTATCTCCTTGTGTCAGTATACCGTCTCAGTCGCAAATATTAAACATGTTTAAAAAAATCTTTGTGTAAACGACTGGTTCTTGAATTCTAAGATTATAATCTTTAGACACCACACACTATGCAATTTTTTCTGCCGACTGCATACAGCGACTGAGCCCAACTGGAACAGACCCGGTCGGACTGGGTGCGATCCGTCCTCAAGACCAAATTCCATTCATAATCGGCCTGACAGTCCTCTAGTGTGTTCTCGCCTTAAGATAAACTTTTTTGTCTTTTCCTCACTTTTAAGCTAAGACTCCTAGTTAGAAATTTTAAAGCTAAATTAGGAGCTCTCCCAAAGGATTCTTTAAGAATACGGGCCCTGATATCTAATTTAAACAATAATTGAATAACAATTTGTTAAACATCTGATAAACTGATATGTTAAATTATAGGCAGGTTAACAAGAACACACTGACAATATACACTAAAACGAGGTTTGGTTAGTAATATTCACGTTCCATGCAGTCACGCCACTGGTTTATGGCAACATCTTCGACTGGTAAGGCTGGGCCTCGCTGCAGTGGAGAAGGAGTCATGCATGACCAGTCAATTACATGCCACATCTGGATGTCCTTGGGAGTTTTATGGTTGCTCTGGCCTGAACCTCAGGATGACAGTAGATGGGGTTTGGTGGTAAGGAGAAACTTTATGGACCAGTGGAAATGCCCCTCTCAGTCTGATACTGAGGTTCGATGCGTTGGAGCTTTTTGGAGTTAGTTGGAGTTGGATCAATGGGCCTTGAGGTGTCTGGCAGTTATAGTAGTACTTTTTTCTGATTTCACTATCGTTTGGGACTCAATTTTTTTTGCTAACCTAAACAAATGGCCATAGCAAACCACCGGCCGCATATCATGTTGTTTATTACTGATCAGAGGTGATGCAACCGGAGATTAAATCCAGTCTTTCACTTTGCCTGTGTCAATTTGAGTCTTGTTAAAGATTTAAATCCCTGCCGCCAAGATGCTCCTGTCGGTCTCTGATCATGGAAAGTGAAAATTAAATGCACGCTAAAAATATTTATTAAAAGCTTCTTTCTTTTCACATTCTTATTTACAGCATTACCATAATAGGCTGAATATTAACTTAATGGGAGAAAACCGGTAGTTCAATGTGAAATCAGACCTTTGAGCACCCCCATATTGCCAAAATGGCGTGATTATAACACCCCGCGAATATTCGACTGTGAGATTGGTAGTCGAATCAGGCTCCTCCTATCGAAGCATCGACTATTCGGGGTCACCCCTAATATATATATATATACACACACATACAGTACATATACACTACTCACAAAAAGTTAGGGACATTCGACTTTTGGGTGAAATTTATAGAAAATTTAAAAAGTTCATGCTACAGTGATATTATATCATGAAAGTAGGGCA
>NW_015517629.1:3196-3420 GCF_001515645.1 Sinocyclocheilus grahami | reverse complement strand
CGTGTGCGCTCTGCTCAGTCGCTCCACTCGTATACCGTTCATGCATATCAGAACCGCAAAGTCCACTCAAAAATTGAGCAGACAGGAAACATTGATGTAGTACAGTATTGTTTCTGTCTGCAATAACCCTACTGTGTTGTAACATGGTGTGGTATATGGGCAACTCTGGTAACGCTGCCCTCTCATTCATTGATCTGCTAACCGCTATGTTATGCTCGCGTGTT
>NW_015517629.1:2534-3168 GCF_001515645.1 Sinocyclocheilus grahami | reverse complement strand
TTATTTGGATAATTGGTAAAAAAAAAAAGTTAAATATCTTAACCCTACTGTTAGACCTACCTGAAAAACTAAAAGGCAATTTATTTAATTCGAAGGCCTGTCGTAATTTTTTATTTGTGCTATCATTATTAATTTTTATTTGTTCGTATTTTATTACTGACTGCTTACTTGTCTTTTTTTTTTTATTCAGTTCAAAGTTTGAAATCAAGCTATCTCGTGCTACTGCACCAAAATTACCCAACTGTAAAATAAAAAAAACACTGAGTGAGCGAAAACATTTGTGAGATAGCTAGTAGAGATAGCTAGTTATAATGGTAATTAAATAATGTTTACATATGTATAAAAGCCTACATTAAAATCTGTCATATAAATTGGTCTCTTCATTAGAAATTAGCCTACTGATCGCCACCATTGATGGACAGAATTTTTTAATAATATTAAAAATATCTGTATGACATTGTATTCTGCAGTTCTTCGCTGTTGTACCGAATATCTATACTTTTCAAATTATCATATCGAAGTTAGAAATTCAAATATTGTGACAAAATTAATTTTGTAGGGTGCCACAAGTTTTCCAAACTTCCAAAGGGTGCCGCGACTAAAAAAGGGTTAGGAAAAGCTGTTCTAGAGGAAC
>NW_015517629.1:0-1302 GCF_001515645.1 Sinocyclocheilus grahami | reverse complement strand
TTTTTTTTCTCTCGTTTATTTGAAAGCAAAACATGGTCTCCGTAACCATTTGTCTAATGTCATATTTAAACAACATTAAAGTGTATGGAGATTCTTCCCTTATTGATTGGTATAAAATGATAACCTAGTTTTTATGTTCCAAAAGAAAGGTTCATTCACGTAATTTGTCTGCTATCCCTATGTTTTTGAAAATGTAACAAGGTAATTTGATGAATTGTGAATGTTTTTTCTGCAGGTTGTTACGGTGTGTCTCAGGATACTAATCTGGATGAGTGGAGATGTTCCCGCTGTGAAGCTAATGCCATAACTGAGGTCAGTTAGATCATTTGAGCAGGTTTACTGTTTTGTTTTTGTTTGTTTTTTAATTCCCAAAACCACTGCTATGCATTTTTCTAGCTGCTAGGGGGCACTATTATGTCTGGCCGTCATGCATGACAAGGTTTTTTCCAGTTGCACCTACTTTCACTCATCTGTTTATTATTCCCAGTGGTGTGACTAAGTGTTTGTCTTTCCCTCAGGACTGCTGTTTATGCTCTCTAAGAGGAGGAGCTCTGCAGAAGGCCAACAATGACAAGTAGGTAGCCAGGAGTCTCTTGGTGGAGCACCTTACAGTGAAAACCTGCTATTTTCAATTATACACATTCCTCTCAGCTGAAGGACAGTTTTCTGAGCTGCCTCTCTCAGCTGCTGACAGCACTTCATGTTAAGGGTTTTACCTCAGGCTCTGATGAAATCTGCTTGGGCTGAAAATGTGGTTTTGTTGCAGGTGGGTTCATGTATTATGTGCCGTAGCAGTGCTGGAGGCTCGCTTCGTGAACATTGCAGAGCGCAGTCCTGTCGATCTCAGTAGTATCCCGCTTCAGAGATTTAGGCTGGTAGGTTAATGTTTTGCACAGAAAAGTGAAATCCCAATCTAAATGCAGTGCTGATTGACGTACAGAGGGAAAGTAAATTTATATAAATTTATAATCTTGGCCAGAGCAAAAACAATGAGGCTCTTAATTAGGGTATCCACATTAATTGTGAACTCGCAAATTCATACTAAATACATTGATAAAAGTACAAACTCTCTCATTAATATAATTTTGTAAAAACATGGTGGTAAAGCAATAAGTACCCAGATATTTCCCCTAAAAAAAGTTCAGACATTAAGGGACACACAGAGACTTATTTTATAATAAAGCGTTTCACTAAAATGAATCAACATTCATAATTAATAAAAATACATTTTAGGAGTGTGTTTTTGTTTATTGCCTCAGTTTGCTTGCACTATCAATCAAAAGTTTTTTTTGTTTTTTTTTT
>NW_015517628.1:0-3423 GCF_001515645.1 Sinocyclocheilus grahami | reverse complement strand
CGGAGATAGGAGCCAGGAGCAGGAAGAGTCAGAAGGGGACCCAGAATACAGCCAGGAAGAACGCCCACTGTGGTGTTGAGGAAACTCCTAAGGACTGTCCACCAGGAGACATGCCTTGGGCCACTCACTGAGGCTGGTGTAGTAAAAAAAACAAAATGCAGAGTGAGCGGTCTGGATAGTTCTTAAGCCACACCAGATCTAAAAAGTTTGAGTTGAGTGTAGTCCACCAGTAAACGGTCCTTCTTTTCAAGGCAGAGCAGTTGGAGGCCGGCAGGTCCATAGGTGTGGGGGAGAAAAGAACCACAAAAATAAATCTGATTTGGAGGTCCAGTATTCTATCACGTGTAGTATAACACAAACAATTCAGAACGCAGGCAGAAAGTCATTCAATAATAATTCAAGAATAATAGTAAGAGGAAAAATGAACAGGTCAGCTACACTTTACCATAAATGATATCAGACAAAGAAACTAGGAAAACTGAGGCCCGGTCCACACGGAAATGCATTTAGCTGTATACGCATTGATTTTGTATCGTATAGGCATTTCGTCCACACAGATCCAGCGTTTTGGGAGAGTGAAACCGATATTTTTTTTAACCGGGTCCCAGAGTGGACAAATCTGAAAACGCTGCCCTTGTGTTTTCGTGTGGACAGCGAATCCTTATATTTTCTGAAACGATGACGTCATCAGCCCACGTCTCGCCCCGAGTCAGACACCGCTACATTACGTAACAGCAACCAAAACATGAACAAACACTGAGCGAATGTCTTTTTATTAACTAACATTAACATAGATTAATAAATCTATTGTTCCATGTTCGTTTGTATACCGCACGCAAAGTTTATGCGTATAGTCCAAGTCTTCTTCTCCGTTTTTAGTGTATCTCTTGGGCAAAATTACAGCGCCACATACTGGTCTAGCATGTATACTACATCGTTTTGTGACGGTTTCGTGTGAACGCAGATATTTCTTTAGACGAAGGGGGAAAAAGATCGAAAAGGGAAAGCTCTGGCTTCGTGTGGACGTAGCCTGAGATCTTAAATACACCAACAGGGTAATCAACAAGAACAGAAACAGGTGTCAACTAATTTAGAACCACTTAACCTAGGAGACCAATGAGCACCACTATGCACTGAAGCATAACCCTGGCACAAATACACCTGGACCAGCTCACCAAGGACTTCAGGATTGCTTGAAAATAGCAAGTGTGTTGAAGCAGGTTGGAAATAAACTTTTTACAGGACAATGGGTCTCTAGGAAGAGCATTGAAGGCTTTTGCTTTAATATGTAATGTTGAATGGCTATAATTACTCATATTATTCTTAGAAAATGTAATTAATTAATTAATCATATTGGTATCAATATGTCAAATATATAAATATAGCCATAATATTATTTGTTAAAATTACTTTGTTAAAACAATATTACAAAATAACTAATCACACAGAAACACTGTTTTATTCAGTTTACAGCTCTACTATGTATAGAAAAAAATCATAGCTAATTATGTTTTGATATTTAACTTTTGATTATTGTGTAATAAGAATGTTAAAAAAAACAAATGAAAAGATACATAGCACACACACTGAACAAACACTGAGTTACAAATGTTAAATGCAAAAAAAGTGCAACATGCATCTCTGGTTTCTCTCTTGCTACAAATTAAGAAAGTGTAAAACTCAAATATTCATAATCGAATAGTTGTAGGCCATTGGTTTTCAAAGTGTGTGGTGCACCTCCCCTGCGGGACACCAGAGCACGTCAGGGGAGCCATGCAGAGTAGTAAAAAAAGTATTTAATGATCAATCAGTAAATTATAGTGGAAACAAAAGCTTTGCACTATGATGTTTGTAATCAAGGTAAACAGATTACAGTGACATACAGGTGTCATACATTAGCCACGTGAGAGTCAATAATCAGTTATTATTAATTTGCCAATTCAAGATTGTAAAACCTGACAAAGCTATGCAGAGAGGACCAACCTGTCATCATACAAAGATCTTGCACAGAAGCATATTTAGCAAGGGATGAACCAATCACTATTACAAAAACAAACAAATATAAAACATATATTTGTAAATGCAGGCATTTTTAGTGTTGAAAAGTATTATTTTAATTTCTCCAGCACCAAAGGCAGAACCGATAACGTCCAAGCTTATTGATACTACTGCCTTAATTTCTTTCATACATGTAGACAAGTTTTCATTGTGAATTAATAGAGGTTTAGCTCTAGTAAATGTTTTAGCATTGTTATTTTGCTGCTTTAACTATGTTTTATTGAAAATAGTTTAGTTTGAAGTCACCATAATGGTGATTAGTTTCCTTTAGTTGGACTTTACACCAAGGGTGCCCAAACCTGCTCCTGGAGGGCCACTATCCTAAAAAGTTTATCTCCAACCCTAATTAAACACACCTGAATCAGCTAATCCAGGTCTTCAGACAATTCCTAGACAAGCATGTTGGAGCTAAACTCTGCAAGACATTGGCCCTCCAGGAGCAGGATTGGACACCCCTGCTCTACACCCTTCACTTTTGTTAAATGCAATATGCAATAGTGCAATATGCAAATGCAGCTGTTGTGATAGAAAGATCACTGGAATGCATTAACACTGTAACAAGGTGAACAGTAATTGTCTCTTAAATATGCAACAAGATCTTTGTCCAAAAAGTTTCCACTAGTTTATTAGTTCCACTAGTAGTAAGACAAGCCTTAACAATGGTGAACAAAGTCAATAAAAACTACAGCAAAAATAAAACAGAAAATAGTATATAAAGAATACAGACTTTATTAAAGCCACAGAGAAAAAAATAAATAAACATTGCACTGAAAAATTCAAATATTCAAATGCACACACTCCATCTTCCAGCCTGGGGTGAAGTCATTATGCACATTAACAATGATTTGGGACAAAAATTGTCATTTAAAGTTAAACTATGTGAGTGGTGCTTTGTGTTATGGCCAGGTTTTGAACAGCCTCCTGAGTTATAGATGGAATAATATGGGGTCTATCCTGACTAAGGTTTTATCTTAACATTCATTGTTTAATTTAATGAATTTGTACAGAAGCACTGTTTTTATTGGCTGCAGAGGTCGTGCTTTAAATTAGACTTTTCTAAAAGAGTTTCAGCGTGCTCTCTGTTAGCACATTAGTATACAGCATGCCATTAGCATGCTATAACACTCTCAGAGAAGATGTGTCTTCACGTGTCTTAAGGTATTGAGAAAGTAATATCCCCAAAATTTGAATGTTCTTCGATGTATAGCATGGTTCAAGTGATATCAAAATTCAAGTCCCAGCCACCACCCCATTGTTCTATAAAAAATAAAAGCAAAAATGCCAAAAAGTACATGTTAAATTTTTTTAAATATATTTTTTATCCTTTATCTGCTCAGATGCTGTGGAGTCCTGTGCCAGTAGCAC
>NW_015517627.1:2590-3423 GCF_001515645.1 Sinocyclocheilus grahami | reverse complement strand
AGCAACTTTAAAGACATATTATCACTGTGTTTGTTTCTTCTCACTGAGAACTGTTGTTCAAAAGCAGGGATTTACCCTGTGCAATGACATCTGCTCATAGCGGAGCTTAAAGGAGGAGAGCTGCTATGCTTTCAGCCGGATTTGGTCTGCTGATCCCGTATTCCTTTTGACATGTCGAGCTGCAGAGGCATGCTGGGTAACACTGGCACTTACCAGCTATTGCTTTGGTTTATTTAATAAGGGGTAATGAGGAAAATAAATCGATTTGTTAATATGTAGATTGTGGTATGAGGGATAGTAGGAGGATTCACTTGCTCCTGTTGTCATAAAAGTAGATTTTCAAAGCATTTTATATTTTTGTTGTTTTATAAATGTATATTAGGTTACAAATATTAAAAAAAGAGGGCGCAAAAAGGTCACAATTGTCTTTATAACATTGATAGATGTGAATCCATAACAGTTTGTTCAGAGCACATTCAGTATTCCGTACATAAAGCATGGCCATGTTTGTATAAAACTGATTAATAATATAATAAACAGATCATTGCTTTAGTTAAATGTGTATCAAAGGCTGTAGAGTCATTGTCTATTTATATTTTATGCTTTTTACATCTTGTTTTGTTAAGTGGAAGCATTTATTTTCAGTGTTCCCTTTTCAATTGGAGAACATGTTCAAAATGATCTGACTTAATGAATTAATTTCAGAAGAGGAAGCAGGGATAGATACTTCCTTTCATTTCAGCTCCCATGTAAGCCAAAATACTTTCACATCAAAAATGCATCTCTTGAGTATAACAAAAAGCATGACAAATTTGTAATGTTTTCATTCTTTT
>NW_015517627.1:0-1059 GCF_001515645.1 Sinocyclocheilus grahami | reverse complement strand
GGGAATGGTAGTCATAATAATTTAGTTCCTCCAAAAATCTCTCCATTTTTTACATTTGTACATGATTTCAACTTTGATACTCCCTGTTAGCAGAAATGTTCATTTCAAGAATTTTATTTGGCGAAAACAGTAAAATATTTCTTCCTTTGTGCATTAAATCACATCATCCAGTGTGTGTGCAGCTCCTGCGATGGCCTGTGTGACGATGGATATGTGTTTGTGAGCCTGATCCCAATCTTCCTTCAGCCCGGTGCTCTCAGCCTTCTCTACTGCATCTGCTAGGCCGGGGAAGGTGGGCACGCTTGATGACCTCGACGCCCATATCACATGCCTGTGTGGTGCCAGACAGCGTAACAAGTGATTGCAAACAGGTGTGACATCGCATGAACAAATGGGGATGCTGATTAATATTCATAAGGGACCGGTCATTAGTAGCAGGACGTTTCAATAATGCTGCTTCATACCTGAATCCATATTGTTCTGGGAATGCTAACGGGTCAAGGAAAGCCCTGTCCAGCAGCATGAGCTGGTCATTAATTTGGCGAGCCTTCAGGGGCCTGTTGTGAAGACAGAAGTTTTGTTCCTTCCATTATGGCACCACAGCAGGTGGATTTTACATCACTTTAATCCTCTAAAACCTACTGTAGAATATTTGATACACAGATATCTCAGGCATCTAAATTACCAACATGAGCAAACTTTGCTAAAATACCTTTTGTACACACTATTCTACATGCCTTCTTTCATCTGTTTTGATAGCTTCTACTTTTTAGCAAGTAAAAGGCCTTTTAGTATTTTTTAGAAAAATCGTGTTAAAAGGTGAATATGAAATAAGGAAATCAGGATTTTGAAGAATGTTTGAATATCATCAATATATTGCTGTGCATTATGTTTTGCACACAACAATTAAAACTAGAGCTTTGAATATAAAACTAAGCATTTCAAAATAATCTTACTAAGGCATAATTGAGAGGCAACTGACATATTTTATGTTAGTCTGCTGTAGGGTTAAAACGATGTTGATTTACATTACAAGCTATCAGACTTCCATCTTACTTT
>NW_015517626.1:3040-3423 GCF_001515645.1 Sinocyclocheilus grahami | reverse complement strand
ATGGCAGCCTATAGAAAAACATTAAGTAACACATTTCAATTACTCATTTACTTAAGAGCTACATAATCAACTCATTTACATATTGAACTGAATCAACACTGAACCGAATTGAGCTGAATAACGACACTGTTGTCTTCTGTAGAACTGCTTAATGCTGAACTCATTTCATGACTGATTAACTTCACAGTTATCGGACTGAATCAACACTGTAGGATCTTCAGATGAATAATAACACTATTGTCTTTTTCAGAGCTGCTTTACAGCAGAATTGGAATTTCTCATATTTGAAGAGGTTTGCTTCATTGATTCTGTTACTTTCATGTTAATGTATATAAAGTTGCTTTGAAATAATCTGTATTATATAAAGCGCTATAGAAATAAAG
>NW_015517626.1:1911-2859 GCF_001515645.1 Sinocyclocheilus grahami | reverse complement strand
TGCTTTGAAATAATCTGTATTATATAAAGCGCTATAGAAATAAAGGTGAACTGACTCAAAAAGAAGCATGCAAACAATACATAACCACAAAACAAAATGATAATATATTTGAGAACAAACATACAATGGAAAATAAAAGATGAGGGAAATGCGGCTTTGATGCACCAGCTGCTCAGTCCACCAGCGTTCAAGCAGCATTTCCACACCTGAACCTGTTCAAGAGTCTTTATAAACCCGCCAGTGATTGAGAAAACTAATGAGAAGATCTCTGTCATTGGTCAGCGAGGCTCAGTGATTGATTCCCTCATCACCCACAGGACACGCCCACTGCTCACTACAGCACAGAAAACCCAGAAAAGAGTTCAAAAGTCATACGAACATACTATTTCTGCAATATGAAGTGTTTATTCAAACATAAAATCATGTCCAATATTAATCAGGCACTAGATGACACACAACAGGACACATTAAACATGCTGTAAATAGCAAAAGAGAAGTCATGGCATCACATATTTTCCCATTAATTTAACTAATAATGTAACCAATTTAAACTTAGTTTAAGGTATACAAGATTGAACTCAATATTTAAGCTATAATAAAAATGAAATTTGACTACTTAAGTTGCAGTAGATTTTTTAGCAAGTAGTATATATAGTATATTGTGACATTAAGGTATATTTTATTTTACCATAAATGCTGCAGTAAACTTTAAACTTATTACAAAGACTATACAATTTATTATGAAATTACATATAAAGATGAACTGAAGTGGATAAAAAACACTCTAAAGTTCAAATAATTGCATTGATATAAATTTATAATGTAACATATTCAACATATTTAATATAATGCAGTATAAATATATTATAGTACATTTAAGTAATATGATTTAATATATTGATTTCATTTGATAATACTTAAAAATTAAAGGAAGCAACTGAACGTAAG
>NW_015517626.1:0-1497 GCF_001515645.1 Sinocyclocheilus grahami | reverse complement strand
TCCTTATTAAAACCTCCTACGTCATGCAAATACAGCACTGAGGAAAGACCCACATTACAAAACAGTTGCAAAATGTCTGTTAACAATGCATTTATGAGGGGCATTTTTTATTTTTAGAATAAAGCTCTAAAGGGTTGCATCCCTTGGGAATAAAAAGTGCACTTAATTGTACTAAATGTTCATAGTATACTTCTTAAAAGACTTAAAAGTAAGTATATATATATTTTTTAAACTGTACTTGCAGAAAATTGTAAAATAAAATTGTAAAATATTTTAAATGTCTTAAACTGCAACTTCATTATTACAAATAATATATTTAAATGCACGACATACAAGTTTCAAATTCCAAACAATTTAATGTATATTTTAGTTAACATGCTTGTCGGTACATTCGGCAATAAACTGTAACCATATTTCAAAGACAATAGAAGTGTAAAAATGCATTTAAAACCTACTTAAGTGGGTTAAAAAAAGCACTCTTATTTTCAACAAATTTCAGTTAATATAAATTTAAAGAATACGTTTTCATTTAATTGCAAATAATATGTCATTATTTGTCTGAAACAGTGTTGTTTTATTAATTTAGAATATTTTTTATTTGTTTTTATTTTTGTATTTTCTATTGCATTTCAATTTTAGTTAAAGCGTTCGCAGTTTTGTTGGGCTTTTGTCATTTTTATTAGCTTTATATTTTATTAGGTAATTAAAAAACATGTCTATGCAGTTTTTATTATTTTATTTTTTTTCTGCTTTAGTTTTAATTACTTTAATACAATACATTAAACTAAATGAAACGGAGAAATGTTGCATTGGCACCCAGCTGAAATTAAACTATTTATTGATTTATTTGATTTTATTTCAAATACTGAAAGTTTTTTTTCTAGGTAGCTATAATAAATATAATATTTATATAGTAAATATTGTACATTTTACAAATACATAATCTTTTAAAATATGGCTGTAATGAGCACTCTTTTTAAAGTGTAATCCTTTTTCACAAGGGATTAGAAAAATGAATGTAAATATTATAAGTGCATTTTGATCTCTATTAATAAACGTCCTGTAAACTCTAAATCAAAGGAGCGTCAGAAGCAGCAACGACCCTCAGATCCGAGCACGGTCTCATTGAAATTCTGTGATCAGATGAACGATTCAATCTGCCTAGCACCAGATCCAGGCCGTTTGGAGCTGCTCACCTCTGACAGCTCAATAAATCAGACGTTTGGACGGCAGATGTATGTCTTTCATGTCCTCGTCGCTCTGAAACGGGCCTGTTTTTCCAGCCAATGGCCTTGCTGGATATTTGTCTTTTATTAGCGCAGTAACAGCAGACGCCTCGGGCCTGAAGAGAACAGAAACCTTGAGTTAACGAGATGAGATTACAGCAGATTACAGCAGCTTGACGTCAAATGTATCATGGTTTCCACAAAGATATCGTGCAGCACAACTGTGTTCAACATTGATAATATTCAGAAATGTTTCTCGAGCAGCAGATCA
>NW_015517625.1:2935-3433 GCF_001515645.1 Sinocyclocheilus grahami | reverse complement strand
TTAAAAAAAAAAAAAAAAAAAAAAAAAACATTTATATTTAGAAACCTCACACTTCCTGCAGAGCCAGAGGATATGCTGCCTCACAATCCCTTCCAAATAAACTCGAGCACTGAATTGATACAGCGGCTCCATCTGGTGGCTGTAAGCGGAACTGCAGCAGGGCGAGCTCCAATTCCCTGCGTTTTGCAACATTACAGGAAGTAAATCACATTATCTCCCACATCCTGTTTTAAAACTCTAGCTGTTAGAACCCTGCTTACTGAATATAGAGTAAAAACCCAAACGACAAGGGTGAATATTTCAAATTATGTTTATTCAAAATGCACATCTTTTTCGTACAAGCAAAATACACATGGCCTCCGAATTACACATCATGATAGAAAATATATTTATATGCTGCTTTTAAACGGAACCTGGTTTAGTTTTACACCCAATATGGTAAAAACTGCACAAATGTTCAAGTCATAATCACTGAAATGTTCATTAAACTGTGCGTAG
>NW_015517625.1:2456-2925 GCF_001515645.1 Sinocyclocheilus grahami | reverse complement strand
TTAACATTGAGAATTACAGTAATTGTGATGTTAAGTCCTCATCCAGTTTCTCTCACCTCCAGTGGGTGGAAAACACGGATGCAAACTGAGTATTTAGGGGGTTTTCTTCTTAATGATAAGAGGTCCAACATTATCACCAGTTTCCTCATTGTGTTTGGTGTGCGCGCCGTCACAGTAGGGAAACTGTCCAGGGAATAAACAAATACATACAGTTCACAACCACACATAATGATCTTTCAGATAGTATGATGACGTATCTGCACGCTGCCTGGGGTTTTAATGTTTAGTCCAACACTTTGCATTAGTACAGGGGTCACCAAACTCTTTCCTGGAGGGCCGGTGTCCTGGAGTTTAGCTCAACTTGCCTCAACACACCTGCCTGGAAGTTTCAAGTATATCAAGTGAGACCTTGATTAGCTGGTTCAGGGTTGGAGCTAAACTCTGCAAGACACTGGCCCTCCAGGACCGA
>NW_015517625.1:0-1535 GCF_001515645.1 Sinocyclocheilus grahami | reverse complement strand
CAACAGGTAGGTGCTCAGAGCCGCGGCCACTGCAACGGGAACGATTGTGGTCAGATGATCTGCAAATGTACACATGAGGAGGCGCTCGTTTTTGAGAGGGCCGGGAGGTTCCTGCACACTATTCTACAAGCATTTCTATTTTCTAGAAAAGATTTATTTCAAACTTTGGGTCCTCTTTTACATACATTTCTATTTTATTGTAGTTTTTTTTTTTTTTTTTTTTTAAGTGATGGGAATACGCAGAAACCATACAGGAATCAGATTGCACTGTGAACCCTCAACATGTTTTTGGATTGTTTTCTGGATTCCACTTTAATGGTTAAAATAAATATTAGTAATCAAAAAGCTTTTCTAACTAATTGAAATCATGAAACGTATACAACTTATCAACTATTTATAAGTTTAACAAAAACTATGAATGAAATAACCTATGAATTCTGTTTTTATTTTCACAAATTCCATGTTTTCATAGCATTATAACTATAACTAATAGTACAGTAATTTTGACAGTGACGATCATGCGTCATATCATGCAATCATTTCACGATCATATTAAGCAATCATTTCACAAGTCTGAATAACGGCATTATCTCAGCATTTGAAATAAGTCAATCCTTAGCTCAGAAAATAAAACTGAATAGTGCGTGGCCATATTTTAAAGCTCCCTGGTTCCAATAAAATGTTTAATGATTTTCTATCTTCAATATCACTTATTTATACATTTCATACAGTCTAATCCAATAGCTCCATATCATTTCCCATATTATTTTCTCGAATTAAGAAAATGTGAATTTAAAATTTGAAACACGCCCGGTAGTTATTAATTAACAGTTTTACAATCAAAGCAATACTGCCCTTTGGAACAAACTACTTTAGACAAAATAACTTTGTAATTTGATATCAGTAAACCAACAAACTCAATGCCCAAACAACATAAACACAGTCTACAGCCTTAAAATCAATGATATGCATATAAATATTACAACTGTAGCACACATTTAGCCTATACAGCTTTTAGTGCACTATAAAACACATGCAGTACAGAATAAAGGTGTTTATTGATATTATAGAGCAGGGATGGGCAACTTTAATAGTGACAAGGGCCAGTACTTTTTCTCCTTTATACCAAGGGGCTAGATTACTAATCTACGTCCACACACCTTTTATACCGTTTTACTCACTTTCCTTTTTAATGAAGGAAATCAAAGTATAATTAATGTAATTTGTTTTAAAAGATTTTATTAACTATATGAAACTTGTGCAATTATGCTAATTAAAATTGGAAACTTAGTTGACACCAATATTACCCCAACAAGCCAGTGTAAACATCTAAATCGCATTGTCTGTAAATTTGCAACAAACGAATGTACAGAGGTCCTATTTTTTTTAAATCAAAGTTAAGACCTTTAAAGAACTTTTAAGACTTGCACAAATAAAATGAATACCATATGAGCGAGGTAGGGCAATGTCCATGGTAACATATTAAACTCTAAAATGACTGTAAAAAGCATGATTTACAGTTCAGATACAGGTTT
>NW_015517624.1:2116-3434 GCF_001515645.1 Sinocyclocheilus grahami | reverse complement strand
AGGACGCGTCCTGGGAAAATGGCACGTATGGTCACCCTACCTAAACGAAGAACGAAAAGGAATTGAGTATATCGGGGCCTTTACATTCACTGACATAACTGACTGTATTTTTGATAACTGACATGAAAGAGCCTGCTTTGTGCATTGTGTTTGTGCTCAGAAAAACATTTCAGAAGTTTGACAAGGCTTTTTAAACACATTCTAAGCACACGTGAGCCTTAAAAAGGGGCATAATAGGTCCCCTTTAAAGCTCCAGATGTCCTGTAAAATAATTAAGAAATTAAAATGTGGTATTTATTTTTAGGAAAACTGCAGAGCTTTCTGTAAAGTTCAGCAGGTGTAAATTGTGTCCAGTCAGCGACTCAATGAATCACTATAAAGGCGTCACGGGTTGTTGCGATGAGTAATATTCCAACACGAAGTTTAACGAAAATGATCCACACAAAAGGCAGGGAAACACATTACATGTAACTGACAGGACAAAGAAACCCAGTAGTGAATTTACTTTTGTGCAACTACACAAATTTGTAACAACAGGCCTATGCAAATTACTGAGTGCACCTGTGCATAATTACCTAATCAATTACAACAGCATCCATTGGTTTGGGCAGATCTTTCAGGCCACAGGTACTGCAGAACTTTTCTTTGGATTCTAACATTGAAATGAAAAGTTAGTGAATACTTAAAAAAAAAATTTTTTTAAGTGATTTATATATATCTACACTACAAGATTATATATGTGAATGGCCAATAAACCTGTTCCAATGAGTGTTTCCTCTGCCATTTGTCTTCTTAGTTTGCTTATATGTTCCCCAGAAGGAATGTCAGGAAAGTGCTTCACCGTTTCCTTTGCATCTTCAAAAAAGGAAACACTGATTGTGCGCTTTTGGAACTTTTTGGATGGTTTCACCCATTTGCTCGCATTGTTTGGACAGACAAATGTAGATTTGAAGGATTTTCTCTTTGAAAAAGTCATGCACATCTAGGACGACATGAGGATGAGTAGCCTATATGATCAGAGAAATGTTATTTATTAATTTATACGATTTTTTGAATATCCCCAATATGCTTTACTGATTATTTTTCTTTCTCGCTCAAAAATATCACATCACTTAAGGAAAAGAAACAGCTCTGGATGATTTACCAACAAGAATCTGAAATAAAAGCCTGCCGGGTAACGTTAAGAAACCTCACGAGTTGTGAAAAGTTGCCGTTCACACAGAATAGGTTTCTGTGTTCGCTTGCTCTTTCAGAATCGTTTTCAGATAAACACGCTAACCTGTAATTTTGTTAGACACCTACATTTCGTTAGGTACTG
>NW_015517624.1:272-689 GCF_001515645.1 Sinocyclocheilus grahami | reverse complement strand
TGCTGTTTGGAGGTGAAGAAAGTGCCTCTGCCTTGTCACTGGAATGTCTTTTGGAGTAGGTTCTATTGGGAAATCTCAAAAGTGGGTATATGGCCATATAGTTGTCCATAAGGTATCCAATTATATCAGGACAGTAATAAGGATTGTCGTCACTGTGTTGCTGTTTCTCCTCTTTCAGGACAGATATGACATCACTGTAAACTTTCCTGAACACTTTGGTGGACGGGGAGTAGCCAACAATTGTTTTTGATGTAGTCTTGTCCAGCTCCCACTTGTCTGGGAGATCATCTTCAAAGATGTCTTCCACGGTGGTGTCTTTGTTCACGATAAGATTCTCCAAGGCAGCGAGACTGTTTGCCACACTCTTGCTGGCATGTGTTGCACGCAAGCCCCTACACAAGTGCCTAAGAGCTTCAT
>NW_015517624.1:0-262 GCF_001515645.1 Sinocyclocheilus grahami | reverse complement strand
TGCCTTCTCTTTTAGCCCAGTGCTCCTCTGCAAAGATCATGTTGGTTGATGGCCTTCGAGGTCTAATTAACAGATCTTCGGGAAGGTTGTTCCTTAGAATGTATTAGAAATATCTCCCCTTTAAAGATGCATACATAATCCTAATGGACTATGCTGGCCTGAGATGTTTGTGTTTGGAAAGTATGGAAGATTTTACAATTCCAAACCATTTTTCTAAGTGACAATTAGTGTCTCTAGTGTTGCTGTTTGGAGGTGAAGAAAG
>NW_015517623.1:2259-3426 GCF_001515645.1 Sinocyclocheilus grahami | reverse complement strand
ATAAAGAGAGGATTCGTGAGCTTGCAGAACTCGGCACTGAACAAAACTCCGGTGCTTTGATTGGTGAGAGGATTCTGATTAACATTGCATTCAAGGAATCAACAGATGCGTCTGATACATTACTCAACGCTGCAAAAACCTGCGAGTAGAAACCTTTGCCACTCCCCTAATCGCAAACACAATTATGCTGATCGAGTCCATCACACTGGTGCTCCTAATATTTTTTCATAGTCGCACGCAGTAGTTTTCAGCCGCACTGTAGAGCCCTGAG
The DNA here is from genome assembly GCF_001515645.1 of Sinocyclocheilus grahami. Classification (NCBI taxonomy): domain Eukaryota; kingdom Metazoa; phylum Chordata; class Actinopteri; order Cypriniformes; family Cyprinidae; genus Sinocyclocheilus; species Sinocyclocheilus grahami. The sequence goes on along the minus strand of NW_015517623.1, from coordinate 3,155 downwards.
TATGTCAACAGCCCTCACTGGACGGGGTGGAGAGGACGGTGTACAATTAACATGCTCCAAACAAGGAAGCCAGAGGAGACTGTTGCACTGGGACCGGTTTAGATTAATTCCTAGCATGCAAAACTTCTGAATATGAACACACTGCATTCAGAGAAAGATCGAACATGGTTTAAGACATTTCCTTTGTTTCAGAGTGTGTTTGCTCATACTGTGGGTGAGTTTGAGGGCATCTCGCCGAGGCCTGCCACGTGACCCGTTGTTTTAACCAGTAATCTGGGCCTTATTAGTCACGCTCCCATGTGTTTACTTTTCACATGTAATCTCCAGCGTGCCTCGTCCTGCTGTTAACTAAACAAAACCTGAGAGGAGGGGGGACCCCTGTGCCTGCGGACAGGGCCTAATGGGTATGGAAATATCCGGGTCTTTGTGTCCGGCGTCCAGGCGTGATCATTCAGCTAACCCTGGGCTTTAAACACGCAGTTCCTGGTGACCACGGAGAGGCCTCCGCTCATTAGACAAAACATGCTAAAACACTCCACAGAGACAATACAAGCCACAAAGACACAGCACTACATCCCTGTGCTGGAAACTGCATGAAAATTACATTACAAATTTGAAAATATTTAAAATTGTCAGTTTCGCTCTGACTTACAAAACGTAATAGTTCTCTTCAGGACCTTCAAAAGAACTGATTCAACAATCTACAGGGTAGGGGTGTGTCTTGATATTTTCTGGAATTTTGTCAATAATGATAATCAGACGATGTTTTGCCGAGCATGTTATTGTGCTGGTATTTTGGCAGGTTTAGGACTGCTGTCGACAGCTCACTCCCAAAGCTTCTGATATTCTTCATTAGGCCTGGGCGATAAAACGGTATCGATATTTATCGATGGTAC
>NW_015517623.1:0-721 GCF_001515645.1 Sinocyclocheilus grahami | reverse complement strand
TAGAAAAATTAAAACTGATTTCATAGGGCCCTAGTTTTATGTTTTGGGGGCTAAAAACTTCACATATGCGTCTTGAACAACCACATGCATTTACACTTGGCTGAACTGCATCTAGAAGTCTTAAACAACCTCCACCTGTTCTTTTGCAAGTGGTCAAGTGTAAAAACAGGTACACTGAAATGCTCAATATCAATGCAGAACTTAATGCTTTATGAGAATCCTCAAAGACTCACACTACCAATGTCAGAAATTTGTGACTAGGGGTACAACAAGACATTGACAATCTTAAAATGTATTGTACGGCCAGATACTTACAGACACCATTTAAAAAGCAGAGATAGTACCAACCCAACAACTGCTCCACTGACGTTCATATGCTCACAAATGCACCAAATACACATATCGCAAGGGCTTGTGATAACGCAATGATTTTAATACTTTAATACTCCAAACTGAAAAACAATGACTCAAGAGCCATTGGCTCCTAAAAAGAAACATTTAAGAGTGAAATTACAGAATGACTGACCAAAGGCAGTTGTTGAGAGGCTTCAGTTCAATATGTGCATAGCTTCATACTTCAGCTTTTAACAACAGTCAGTGCTTTGCGCTGTGTGGATGAGACCACAGTATGTGATGAGGACAAGACTGCCTAAATAGTTTTTCTAGTTGTATTTAATATAGGCCTGGGCGATAAAACGGTATCAATATTTATCGACGGTAC
>NW_015517622.1:1894-3426 GCF_001515645.1 Sinocyclocheilus grahami | reverse complement strand
GACACTGAAGACTGGAGTAATGGCTGCTGAAAATTCAGCTTTTCACGATAATAAATAACATTTTAAAATAGCTTGTATTCAAACAGAAAACAGTTCTTTAAAAATTGCAATAATATTTAATGATATTACTGTTCTTTACAGTATTTTAATTAAATAACTTCAGCCTTGGTGAAAACAGACAAAAACTTACTTTTGAACGATAAGAACGTAAGTGTCCACTATACATCTGTAGCCAAATATTACTAAACATGCATATTGGCATATGATGATCCAGATATTAAACAAATGCATAATAATATGTATCCAAAATAATATGAATAATAATATATATCTAAAGAGGTGCAACTAATTGTTTTAATGGTTATAGTTCTGTCAGAAACAAAGCTTGTAGCACTGTCTGTTATGGTCTTTGTACTGATGCACTGCTTAACAGTTCTTTATGTTTGTGATTGCATGTCTGATAGGAATAATTGAGTCTTTTGTGAATAGCTGAGTTTTCTACTGCTATCATTGGTGCAGCAATTGACACTAATCATGGATGAAGATATTTTATATATTTAGATTTAATATTTTAAATGTTATGACAATTACATTCATGATAAAATGCACACTGTGTTCCCACACCACAAATGTGTAAATACAGGCTCTTATAGGCAATCATATCTAGCATAGAGCATTGTGATTTTGATGTGTTCACATAAGTGCACATCAGCAACCAGAGCATTTTTAAGGCCCCATTAGATCGGTTTTTACTGCAATGAAAATAAGCAAACACATTTCCGAGCTCCACTGTGGTCTGGGAAATTAGGATTTTATGCAGCTACACTATTTCCACTCAGTTTCCCTCATTCCAAACTGTAAACAACCTCTTAGGAAAGATTTCTGAATTTCTTATCATTCATTTGAGATGACAAACTGAGTCATAAAGCATTATCTCTGAAATAAATTGTGCCTGTTAAAAACCCAAGTTTCCTCCTAAACTTCCCTGGAATCAGAGATCCAGTTTCAGTCTTGTTATTGTGTGGATTAGCCCATCTCTCCGTATATAGCCCATAAACATCACATTCAGACGCAAACATTTCCTCCCACTGTATTTTAATGAGAGTTGAGTTTGGAAATGCTTTGGTTGATGGGAAAGACAACCATGCAATTACAGTGCACAGGCTGAAATGAGTGTAACCTAACCTTGGCTGTAGTGTGTCATACAGCTACGAGTGCAGGCCAGAGTGACTACATGCATTTACAGATTGAGATGTGAATTTTAGCCTTTTGATTGTGTGATGTCATTTTTAAACAAAAACTGAAATCAGAAATGACAACAAAAACATCATTACGTAAAGTGTCTGCTGTTATTGGTTGTCTCTAAACAAGCTGTCAGTGTGCTGCTGTCGTTTTGCCGTTCAGCTGGATCATTTTCTCCCCCCTTTTAAAGCCATATGTTATTTTTGGATGAATGGCCCCAAACCCTGCCAGCCCTCTAACACAATGGAAATGCCAGAACACTCTTAATCCTGTAAGAATCCCAGTGATTT
>NW_015517622.1:0-209 GCF_001515645.1 Sinocyclocheilus grahami | reverse complement strand
CTCAAAACTCATCTGTTTAGCTGTGCATTTATTGAATGAACACTGGGCTACGTCCGAACTGATTGCACTGTATTTTATATATAATCATTTACTATTTTTAACTGTTTTAAATTAATTTTAAATCAATTTTAAAAGTTTTTAAATTCCTTGTTTTATTGTTGTAATTATTTCCTTTTATGTAAAGCACTTTGAATTACCATTGTGTATGT
>NW_015517621.1:21539-22619 GCF_001515645.1 Sinocyclocheilus grahami | reverse complement strand
AATGCTGTACCTACTTTGTAATTAAGCCGACAGCATAACCAAAGCGGATTGCCATATATTGTAATGCATGTACACATGTAAGAGATGAAGCCATGAACACCAGGCCTGCATAACCCTCGGATAATATTTTGATCTGTTCTGACTGATCGAAGCCACATTTCATCTGCTTTGAAAGGAATACCTTTGCAACTGCTAAACTTGAAAGATAATGCTAGAAAATCACCATCAACAAAGCGATTGGATTAAAAACCTGGCTTAAGTCTTGTGTGGCCATTGGCCAGCATATGCTAAAAAATTCAACTTGTATTTTCATATCAATTCCAAATTTTAAAAGTGAGGTCTGAAGGGAGTGATTTCACTATAATTCAGTTGTGAGAGACTGGGGCAATTCCTATAGCAAATAAGTGATGTTTCCTGACTATTTTGGCATACTCTAGTATGTCACCTTCAGCCAAAATCCAACAACAATACAACCTAATCAGATGCAACCAGTATCATCTAATCGCCTGACCTAAAAGAACTGAGTGGGTTAGCAATTAAATCTCCGATTATGTTCCAAAGGCATACTACTCTTCTTTTTCTGCAGTATACTGTAGGCATACGGTTTACAATATACTACTTTTCTGTATGCATGCCCACAGAAAACCCTAAGGTTAGCCCTGAAGGGTATGCATTGTTTGGGCTTGCTGATCATCTGTTGGGGTTTCCCTCACTTATGGGGCTGCTTACAGCAGCTGACTGCATGATGGGAGCACAGCAAAGGGCTAACGGCCCACATGCATGCAAACCTGGCCGCTGCCACACAACAAATGTACAACAACTGATGGATACGGTGGATATTTCAACTTGCCTATATCAATAGGTCAGTTGTAATAGGACCAGCAACAAATCTGACAACTGGAATAGATGCATTGCCCTTAACGATACTTCACAAGCAATTAAAAAATATATATAACTTATGAAAAATAAATAAATAAACAAACAAACAAACAAAAGAAAAATCTGTGTGAAGTTTGATCGTTAACCACACTGGAGTTATTCAAGATTATTTTTCATATATATATATATATATATATATAT
>NW_015517621.1:19887-20295 GCF_001515645.1 Sinocyclocheilus grahami | reverse complement strand
ATCAACTCATAGATTCATCGAATGAACCTCGGAGGCCCAACGCACACTTATCTAGTTAGTAAAGCAGCTAAATCCTTTCCGACGTCCATCGCTGATAGATTTGGAGATGCAATGAGGCCTGAGACGAGATCAACACTAATCTATCTATCGCTCATTCCGAGAGTTTAAAAGTGTTAAACAAGCCTAACTCCAGACACATATAGCCACACGCTGATCTACAGCATGATGGCACGAGCTGAAGTCTGGCCGAATCAAATACTGGAAATAAAACTAAATAAAACTGCTCTGACTGTAATCCACACGCCGAGTGTCGGCCTTTCTGGTCGGTTGTGTGTGTTGTTACAGCCGGGTACTTCCCCTCACTTCCCCCTCTAACCAATAGTATCTCCCTCCGTCTCGCTCCTCCTC
>NW_015517621.1:2243-3427 GCF_001515645.1 Sinocyclocheilus grahami | reverse complement strand
GCATTTTGTCCAAGCAATAATAAAAGGACACCTTTTCATTTATAAGTTTAGAAAAAATGTAATCGTGAAATCAGTATCGTGACTCGAATCTTGAGTTGAGTAAATCGTTACATGCCTACCAGCGACACGATGAGAGACGTTGGTGGAGGATTGAATGCAGTGCTGTCAGATTACCTCATATCTCATTCACCGGTGAGAAAATATTACAGCACAAAGCACAGAATATTACAATAATAATGCCTTCCATTTTCGCTCGGTCTGCAATAGTGTGATGCAACACGCTGATGACGTATCATGTCTGCGTGAATGGGGTGCAGAGGAAGCCCTCGGATCGAGGAATAGGATTATAATAATTTATGCTCCTACGCCTTCCACAGACGATACAAATACATTTAGACCACTTATCTTAGTGATTGCTATCGGGATGTGAAGACACTTTCAACCAGCATCACAAAAAATGTTTTTGAACAAAATGCTAGAAAAAGAGCTTGTCTGCGAATGAAATGAGGTGGATGAAAGAGTAGCAAGTAACCTTTCAGTTAACAGTTACTCAGGCAAGAGGTAACATGTGCAGACTAATCTGGGCTAAATATCATGAGCCTTTATATGTCTTACACTCCTTTGATCTCCAGAGGCACATTCAGCTCCCTACAAGCCGTGTTTAACGCACACAGAGTCTAGTAACCTGAGTCTAGTTTGCTCCGAAAATTAATAAAATCTACCACCTGGGTCTGTAAACCAAATATGAAGTCAGGACTCACCGTTTGACAAGCCTGATACATATACGTTCTCGCTGTGCTGCGACGAAACTGCATTTCCTGTAAAAACAGAAAAACATATTTCCAATGAATAAGATGCATATGACACTGCTGTGCTGAAGAAAGCAATACGTGTAGATGAAAACCTAAAGGGGGCAAAGAGCTGATCCTTTAAACTTAATCTGGTGTGCAGCAGGGCTCTGAAAACCAAGGGCTGAAATTTCATCCACAGCTGGACGCAAGCAGGAACAATGTGTAGTCATTATCAAACCGATATTAAAATATCCCATTTGTGTGTGACAGACTGACCCAGAATGCTTTCAAATTCAGAGACCAATTCAGAAGACGCAATGCTTCACTTCAAAATCAGAATGCAAAAGAAATGCTGTACCTACTTTGTAATTAAGCCGACAGCATAACCAAAGC
>NW_015517621.1:0-1454 GCF_001515645.1 Sinocyclocheilus grahami | reverse complement strand
ATATATATATATATATATATATATATGAAAAATAATCTTGAATAAATATATATACGAAAAAAAAAACTTGAATAACTCCAGTGTGGTTAATCAAACTTCACACATTTTTCTTTTGTAAACAGCCTGTGTATATAACTTCAGTTCTTGGTCTGTGTATTTTACTTTGCTATAAATGTTGTATTTGTGTGACTTTGGGCTTTGGAGAGGCACTATAAAAATAAAAAAAGAGTTTGAATTTGCACTTTCTGTATCTGATTTTTTTTTGTTGTTGGATCAAAATTTCAGAAATTACTTGAGATAATGCCGGAAGCAGTTAGATGTAAACATGAACAAATCAATGTATGCTTTTGTTTTTCAGTCAATTTGCATGTAACTGCCATTCAGTTACATCTTAGCAGTAACATTTCCAGTCAAAAGATTTAAAAAAGACACCCTTTTTGTTGAGCAATCAACTGTTTTGCAGCAGATTATGTGATTTGATACGGACAGTTAGAGAGAGGGAACAAACAAAATCAAAAGTGAAAGGAAGATCGAAGAAAAAAATTCCCCAAAACATTTACGATTGAAAATTCCCTATGAGGTCAAATAAACAGAGGTGGAGAGAAAATAAATGAGAAAACGAAGGGCAAAGGAGTAATTGGTTTTGATTTCAGCCCAGATGAAGGGATTCAATCACAGAGACAGACAGACAGACATGAGGAAACAATCGCAGTCTTTGTTCCCTTCATTCACCCCGATCTGATCTCAAAACACAGGCCATGTTATTACATTCACTCTACGTGTCTGTGGCAGTAATTAAATCAACCCTCATTTAACCCCAATGCATGTGAATGCACACTAAAACTGAAATATCCCTAGCTGTAATGCACTGAAGCGACATGATTTAGCATGTAGGAAATACTGCATCATACTACAAAGGCTATTTTATTATAACCAGCCATTTTAACGCATGAGGCGATTAAATAAATCATTTTTAATAGAAAAATAAAGCGTCTTACCCATGAAAGCGAAGAGTGCATGCGTCCATAGCAAACAGATCTCGTTTAAGCTCGAAGTATAGGCCATACTAGCTTTAAACGATTAAATGCGCTACGCTGTAGCGTCAGTATCGTTATTTATACACAATATCTGAGCTTGCGAGTATTACCAGAGACAGCAGCTGCTCAACATGTCCCTTTTTTCTACTCCCGTCTTAACAAAACACTGATGTTACAGCCAAACGATCTTCTTATATACACGGCAGTAAGATATGCACACTAAAATAATCGATAAGATCGAATAAAAACGAAATTTCCCCTCACTAAAAACCAAAGTGAGCGAAATCACAATCAGCCTTCCCAACAAAGGACTCGATAATGCTAACAGGCTAATGCTAATGTCAACCTACACCGCTACTCTAACCTACTAATATCAACTCATAGATTCATCGAATGAACCTCGGAGGCCCAACGCAC
>NW_015517620.1:0-3428 GCF_001515645.1 Sinocyclocheilus grahami | reverse complement strand
AAATGACCAAAGAGTTTCTATATTTTGCCTATTTAAAGCTTGACTGTAGTTACATTGTGTACTAAGACCGACGGAAAACGAAAAGTTGCGATTTTCTACCCATGATTTTTCCTCACCCATGGTACGGCAGCAAAGTTCCTTGATTATTATGCCGGAATGAGAGTTTAGTTCCTAGCCATACAGTGGGGAAAAAAAGTATTTAGTCAGCCACCAATTGTGCAAGTTCTCCCACTTAAAAAGATGAGAGAGGCCTGTAATTTTCATCATTGGTATACCTCAACTATGAGAGACAAAATGAGAAAATAAATTCCAGAAAATCACATTGTAGGATTTTTAAATAATTTATTTGCAAATTATGGTGGAAAATAAGTATTTGGTCAATTACAAAATTTCATCTCAATACTTTGTTATATACTCTTTGTTGGCAATGACAGAGGTCAAACTTTTTCTGTAAGTCTTCACAAGGTTTTCACACACTGTTGCTGGTATTTTGGCCCATTCCTCCATGCAGATCTCCTCTAGAGCAGTAATGTTTTGGGGCTGTCGCTGGGCAACACGGATTTTCAACTCCCTCCAAAGATTTTCTATGGGGTTGAGATCTGGAGACTGGCTAGGCCACTCCAGGACCTTGAAATGCTTCTTACGAAGCCACTCCTTCGTTGCCCGGGTGGTGTGTTTGGGATCATTGTCATGCTGAAAGACCCAGCCACGTTTCATCTTCAGTGCCCTTGCTGATGGAAGGAGGTTTTCACTCAAAATCTCACGATATATGGCCCCATTCATTCTTTCGTTTACATGGATCAGTCGTCCTGGTCCCTTTGCAGAAAAACAGCCCCAAAGCATGATGTTTCCACCCCCATGCTTCACAGTAGGTATGGTGTTCTTTGGATGCAACTCGGCATTCTTTCTCCTCCAAATACGACAAGTTGAGTTTTTACCAAAACGTTCTATTTTGGTTTCATCTGACCATATGACATTCTCCCAATCCTCTTCTGGTCAAGTTGAGTTTTTACCAAAAAGTTCTATTTTGGTTTCATCTGACCATATGACATTCTCCCAATTCTCTTCTGGATCATCCAAATGCTCTCTAGCAAACTTCAGACGGGCCTGGACATGTACTGGCTTAAGCAGGGGGACACGTCTGGATTTGAGTCCCTGGCGGCGCAGTGTGTTACTGATGGTAGCCTTTGTTACTTTGGTCCCAGCTCTCTGCAGGTCATTCACTAGGTCCCCCCGTGTGGTTGTGGGATTTTTGCTCACAGTTCTTGTGATCATTTTGACCCCACGGGGTGAGATCTTGCGTGGAGTCCCAGATCGAGGGAGATTATCAGTGGTCTTGTATGTCTTCCATTTTCTAATAATTGCTCCCACGGTTGATTTCTTCACACCAAGCTGCTTACCTATTGCAGATTCAGTCTTCCCAGCCTGGTGCAGGTCTACAATTTTGTTTGTGGTGTCCTTTGACAGCTCTTTGGTCTTGGCCATGGTGGAGTTTGGAGTGTGACTGTTTGAGGTTTTGGACAGGTGTCTTTTATACTGATAATGAGTTCAAACAGATGCCATTAATACAGGTCACGAGTGGAGGACAGAGGAGCCTCTTAAAGAAGAAGTTACAGGTCTGTGAGAGCCAGAAATCTTGCTTGTTTGTAGGTGACCAAATACTTATTTTACCGAGGAATTTATCAATTAATTCTTTAAAAATCCTACAATGTGATTTTCTGGAATTTTTTTTTCTAATTTTGTCTCTCATAGTTGAGGTATACCTATGATGAAAATTACAGGCCTCTCTCATCTTTTTAAGTGGGAGAACTTGCACAATTGGTGGCTGACTAAATACTTTTTTGCCCCACTGTATCTGCCTAGAAAAATCGCAACTTTTCATTTTGTCTTAGTACACAATGTAACTACAGAAGAGTCAAGCTTTAAATAGGTAAAATATAGAAACTCTTTGGTCATTTGTGAGTGAGATGCTAACGGTCTAATCAGATTCAATGATCTATTCTAAACTACAGCTAAAAGTGCTACTGTCAGACCTGGAGATCGGCTGAATGGATTCGAAAATGGTAAAACTCAACTGTTTAACTCTAGGGGAGTTGGAAAATGAGCCTATTTTCAAAAATAGTGGAGTGTTCCTTTAAGGGATCTAGAATATGGTCGTGCATTAAGTGTTTATAAATGTTCATAAGTAATAATAAACAGCCAATATTAAAGTAATATGCATGCTAATAAGCAACTAGTTAATAGTGAATAATTTTCCTTAATCTAAAGTGTTACCCAAACCTCATTTCCGTTCGTGCAGATTGATTTCACTGTGCGTTGTTTTCATTGTTTTATGTAAAGCATAAGCTAGATGTCTTTGACTATTGCAGCGAACACTTAAGATGCCATATCTAATAAAAAGATAAGAGCGTTAAAAGAAGCTTTTAAAATGAGCTTTTGAAGCTACTTAGTTGATAAATTCTGGCTTATACAAAACATTGTTTTTATTATTTTAACATTTATAATTAAATATTTTCACATGGAGAGGCAAAATGTAGAAAATGCTATACGCATTTAATAAAAAGCAATACATATAGAATTCGCAGCTAAATACTGTTGTAATATCAAATCAGGAGAGCAATTCACAGCCCTGTTCAGCAGAGGTATACAGTCAACAGGGACATAATTATCTTCAGCATATGAACAAAGATTTGTAATGTTACTTTTATTATTTGAAGAAGATCCACACTGTCTGTCCCATTTCTTCGTCCTCAGCACTTAAGCATGTTTAAACACTTCAATCTAAAACACTTTTTAAACACTTGTAGCAAATCAGCTCATGGGGAAATATGAATAATTAATCATAACTAGTTATAATTAATTATAAATATTTAGATCCGCTGTAGATATTTAGCTGACCTCTCAGGGTCAACTGTCTGTCAATTCTAAGAACGTTAATTTCCTGGTTAAGGGAAATAACTTTCTTACTGTACAATTCTACAAAGAGCTTGTAGCATAAATCTGCATGATTAAGTGACTCCAGTTATGAGCAAACAATGAACAACGTCAAGTGTGATACAAGTAAGACTTTATTAACTACATAAACACTTAAACTAGTCTAACATACTACAAACACTTAAACTGGTCTAACATATACATACATACACACACACACACGCATACAGTTGGTATAGGAAAGGGTTAAAACTTAACTAAAAATAAGATTATGAAGTTATGGAACCATTTGCATATTCAGCAGATCTACCACCTGAAGGAAACATCCGATTCTTAGTTCAAACACACCTTTGTAAAAAGCTGCAAATGATACCTAATGTATCAATTAATAAGACTCAGTTTGAATACCTGCACGTCTCGTCTGTCTGAAAGAAAGGCTTGATACAATATGAAGGCTCGCGTGGATCTTTGCTGAAGTTGGTTGATGAAAAAGA
>NW_015517619.1:1858-3428 GCF_001515645.1 Sinocyclocheilus grahami | reverse complement strand
CAACTGTTTGGTTACCAACATTCTTCAAAATATCTTCTTTTGTGTACTACAAAATAAAGAAACTCGTAAAGGTTTTAAACAAGTGGAGGGTGAATAAATGATGACAGAAATGTCATTTCTATTTCATTCTACTTTCATTTCATTTTCATTTCTATCCAAACAGTTTTTGAGAGTCTCCTAACCTCCAGCTACTCCAACATTGCAAATTTTACTAAACTTTTTGCAAATCATTGCAAACTTTACTAAACTAAGTGTAGTTATCAAATGCACCAAAAACTGTCAGACTGTCTAAAACTGTCCACAATATGAAGAGAGGCCATGAAGGGATCTGCACAGAATGAACATTAATTCATTTCCTGTTCCTCAGAACTTCGATTTCAAATAAATTTAGTCAAACCCAAATCAAACCCCGCAGCGGTGTCTCGCCGAGTTATTTTACAGCTCTGAACATTCGGGCTCTGTTTTGACGTAGACAAGGTTAAGCTCTCAAATACCAAACTGCAAAAATAATTTTGCCCACGTTGGCCAGCTGGCTCTGTGCACTTTGTCTAAAGCTCCCCAGCCGTCTGTGAATGTCTTCCCCAGCCAACAAAGAGCGGCTTTGTGCTCTGACAGAGCTATACCTCACCATGCTCTTAAATAATACATCAATGTAGATAGAAGCTAAGGCTTATGTTGTTGTTCTTCGAGAAGAGTGAAGTGACTGGTCCATTGCAGATTACTCAAAATCCAGATCTCTCCTAGGGCGATATGTCTCTGCTCAGCATAGGTTTTGCTTACTTCAAGGTTAGGTCATTTATGACAGCTATATCTGAACAAACCTGTAGAGTTTTTATGACATGAAGTGCATAAAGCACTTCCTGCACTTGACAGATACGGTCATGTTTTGCCAAGAGAGATGGCAGAAACCTATGCAGATATGCGCAGTTAAATGTAACAAAAGCTTTAATGGCTGACTTCATTAATGGCTAGAATAATTTAGAAATGTGTTAATTTTAGTCCTGCATCTAAAAATTAAAATAATTTTGCTTAGGCTATATTTAATATGTTTATACTGTATTGTAGGGTCAGAACTTTTTTTTCTATTAATGTGGAATATTTGGCCCCTGGAAATAAAACAAAACAAACAAACAAATAAATAAATAAATACAATACAATACAAACAGTGCACTTTCAACATATCTCAGTTAAAAATAATGGCAACTGGCAACATATTGGGTCATTAAACTAATCCTGCAAGGTTTGTGAATTTTACCCAGCTGGGTTGCACATTGATTTAAACCAAATGTCAGTTCATATTGACTTGAATCCTAGGCTTTCCCTATAAACAGTTATGATTTTTAGTTTTAGTTTTTTATAGGATAATCTGAAAAAGGTTGCATTCATAAACATATATAATACTTAGTATAATACAAGAATACTAAAGTACAATAAACAGAAGTTCCACCCTCATCCGTCCCTCCCGAACCTATAACAAAAGCGTCCCTCGCGGGTCAAAATGACCCGAAGGCCAAAAATGACACAGATTTTATTTTTGGTCCAGAAAGCTTATATTGGTCCATTTTTATAT
>NW_015517619.1:0-1146 GCF_001515645.1 Sinocyclocheilus grahami | reverse complement strand
TTTCTCTTTTACCACCTGCATTATTATGGTGGTTGTCAGTATGACAAAGGTACAAAGGTACAAAACAGATTTTAATAGCAGTGTGCATTGTTGAATTTACTGGTTTACATTCAAATTTTCTTGTTTGTAAATTACAGTTTTATACTGTTTACAGTTTTTCTGTATTTTTTACAAAATGATTCTGGCAACCACATCTGCCAACATTATTTTATATAAACTACATAATTTTTTTATACATCAAAACATTAAAAAAACGATATTTTGTAAAAACAAAATGAAATTGATACTGAAATTTAATCCAAACATGCATATTCATACAGTTTCATAAATATGTAATACATTTATTTACATTTTAACAGATACATTTAAAATATAAATATGATATAAACTCATTGGACTCCACCCCATCACTTAAATTTAACTGTGTTAAGTAAAAAGAACAAAAAATTCAAAATGACAGTCATTTTTCCCAGCAGAAACATAATAAATGCTATAATGTGTTTCAATGGGAGTGTGTGTGTTTGTGTGCATGGGTATGTGAGTTTTTTGGGACATTCTGCAGTCTCAGCCCTTTGTTTGGGTATGCAGCTTTTTTGGATTGTGTCATATTTTATATAGTAAAAAAAATAAATAAATAAATAAAAAATGTATTTTTTTTCCGGACATTCCATTCATTCCTATGGCCGGGTCAAAATGACCCGCGAGGGACACTTTTGCTACTTTTTTTATTACACCTTATTTTATTACACATAGAATCGACTCCATTTTTTGTGTGTGCTCCATGCTCATGTGTGACAAAATTAAATAAAAAAAAAACAAATTTTCCAAAGTAAATTCCATGCTTTTCCAGTGTAGGTGTCAAAATGACCCCGCGAGGGACACTTTTGATACTTTTTATTTAGCACCCACTTATACTGCTCGAATTCACTCAATTTTTTTTCATGTATTCCTGGTTCAAGTGTGACAAATGTAGCAACGTTTCATGGCATAACGATCAATGCTCGATTTTTTAAAAATCTTTAAAAATGAGTTTTGGGTCAAAATGACCCGAGGGACAGATGAGGGTTAATATTACTGGAAGTATGGTTCAAGAGTAAACAGAGACAAAATTTCTCAATACTAACCTAGTTGCTGAATTGTTTTTTA
>NW_015517618.1:2376-3429 GCF_001515645.1 Sinocyclocheilus grahami | reverse complement strand
AAAGAGAAAGGAATAATTGAAATCGCATCATATGACCCCTTTAAGTTGGCCGAATCACACAGACCAAAACAAAACCAGTCATTCCAACAGGGAACACACATTTCAACATTGAATAACTGGCTTTAGCATTGTTTTTCAAAGAAAATAGTATGTGATCTTGACGTGTTTCCTAAATATATGCAAACATATTAAGATATTTTTATGCTTTAGTACAGTCAATAAATAAATAAATACATACAGCACCTTTAAAGATCTACCTCGGCAAACCATTGTGGCTTCCCAAACCAATAATCTTATATGTCTGACCCAATTATAAAGTCAAATGAGTCTATTACATGAAATAATGTCGTTTGAAATTTGAATTTACAAAAATATCCAAAATGTAATCAAAGCAAAATGTGGTGGCTGGCAGGTTGTGTTACTGCTATTTCAAGTCAACAGCCACCAAATTTCTAATCTGTGCAGTGAATAAACTGTTATTTGACTGCATAAGTGCTTTAGTGATGTGAGTGTGATTGACCGCAGGTTTCTGGTAGAGATGTACATGTGCTATTATACTTACAGTGGCTGTGGAGATAGAGGGAAGGGGGCCGGACAGCCTCTGACAGAAAAGAGCAGAACATACTCAACATATAGAGCTCGCTGTCCCTCTCTCTATCCATCCATCATCCATCCCTTCTCACTACCTCCCAGTCACTCTCACTTTCACTTCCTACAGCTTATTTGGCTGTCAGACTGACTGAGTAAGCAAACATATGTGTGAGTGTCTGGTGCTTTAAACAGTAAAAGTGACATGAAAACAATTAGGAGAGTAATCAGTATCATGCAGTGTGTAGCATATTATCTGTTATTAAATAAGAAGAAAATGCTCAATCAAGCACATGTTCTAAATATAATGATTAAGAACACCATGAATCATTTGTGACTATGAAATGCTAACATAACTGTTACTATTTACGGTGTATAATTGTGTGAAAGAAAACTGTGAACTTGTAACAAAGCATGTTTTTTGGCTGTAGTGGATGTTACACTTTTATTCAGCAAGGACACAAT
>NW_015517618.1:0-920 GCF_001515645.1 Sinocyclocheilus grahami | reverse complement strand
CACCTGCCGTCATGATGCCAGTAGAGGTGACGGGCAACACCGTGATGTTCTGAGATGTGTGAGGTGGGTGCAGGTGTGATCCCACTCCCGCTATTTGCGCCCCTGCTGTCCCGCCAGCTCCGCCTCCACCCTCCTGCTTCGGCAACCTCCCGATGGCTCCGGTGTCCATGGCGACCGAGCCCGGCACCGTCAGCACTGCCGTAGAGTAATGCGCCGCCGATGAGTGCGGAAAAGCACTGCCCTTGTCCGGCCCCAGCTGCTCTTTCATCTTATTCAGAAACATGGCATTCTCGATCTAAACTCGCAAGAGGGAATGAATGGAAAAAAACAAGGGAAAGAAGGGAAGGAGGAAAGAGAAAAGGAGGATGGATTGAGAGATAAACGCAGATGAAGGATGAAGGGGAAGAAGGAGAGAGCAGTGAGGGAAGGGTTACTTTTTCTGGATGCTTTTGCAGGGCTTCCAGTGTGTTACTTTCACATGGATCAGTGCGAGGCTGGTGTTAGCCATCCCGGACTGGTATGCATGTTTCGTTTTTTTTGGTTTACTAGATTGTGTTCTAAAAGCATGGCGCGTCTGTTAAAGACACAAGGATGTACTGTACAAGAGAGTCCAATAATAAGGTGTGTCTACCTGTCCTTGTACTGTTGGTACGGGAGACCAAAAGTATGATGAGTTGAAATGGGAATCTTCCATTATTTCTGCAATTGAAAAGCAACATAACTTGTAAAACACCCACTCTGCCTTTGGCAACACTTGTGAAATGACACCTCGCCTTTATGTTTCTCGTGTGGCCTGAAGGTTTATTCACTCACTTGGTCAAGACCGTATTCATCCTTGCATAACGTATAAAATGCTTAAATTTTTTTCTTTGGAACATCTGCCAAATGTCACGCGTCTTTATCCTTTTGACAATTAGGAC
>NW_015517617.1:2415-3431 GCF_001515645.1 Sinocyclocheilus grahami | reverse complement strand
TCCACTGATCCAGTTTAGACCCCTGACCTAGAGGTTGCAGTAATTTGGTAAGTGGATGAATGCACTACTTTTAGAAACTGTCGCTTGAAAGATATAACTTGAAATTTTGCCAGAGGTTTCTATGGAAATAGAAAGCTTATTTAGCATATACACGTATGTAAGCCACATGTGTGATAATATATATAAAACCATTAGAGAACAGTAGCAAGTAAAAGGAATGACGGGATGGAAATGTGTTTTTCTTTCTATTGGAAAAGTGTGCATGTTCGATAGAGAAAATGAGCGTGTACAGGAAGCTTTGTTGTGTGGGACTCTGTTCTGCTGTTACTGTTGGTTTTCTCTGACCCAGCTCGGCCAAAGCACATTAAAGGAAATGCCAAGCATTCTTGCAGTAGAGCTGTGTCTCTGCTGCCTTGGCAGGATTACAGTGGAGAATATTTGTTCTGGGGAGCCGGCCATGCTAATTGCAGGCCTCGTTGTATGCAGGGAGAGAGCAGCCTCTCATGCCAAAAGCAACATGTTTCTGTTTTAACAATGTCCTGTTTTCAAAGAGAGCATGGGGGGTCGGCCAAACCCAAGAACGGAATGCCTGAAAGTACTGTACTTTGACTTTCCCTGTTGTCCTGTAGAGGCGAACGCAAAGGCATTCAGCCGTTTGATGTGGAACATGGGCAGAGCTCCATGTGTGAGGGTGTGTGCACCATGAACAAACTGCTACTAGTTTCAAAATTGTATTCAGTTCTAAAGAAGACTAGGACTGGGTAATATTGCTGAAAAAGTGTACATAATACATGTAAACAATATTGATGTATTCGCTCTGAAATGGCTCAGAGGAACCGTAATTTTGATCGAACAGTCATTGCTGACAAGTAAATGCAAAAATTCCAGTTTCAGTAAAGTTAAAAATAATAATGAATTTATATGAAAATTATTTTCATTTCTATGCGCTAATATAACAGTGCATCAAAAGCAGTGCATTTCCAACGTATTATATCGTTAAAGTAATAATAAAAATG
>NW_015517617.1:0-946 GCF_001515645.1 Sinocyclocheilus grahami | reverse complement strand
TTGACACTGACAGGCTGTAAAGTGTGGTGTGACTCTCCAAAAATTATATATATTTAAGTAAATAAAAAGCATTATATATGATTAAAAGTTCAAATGAATGATATTCATGAATTTATAACTCATGATATTTGAAAATAATTAAATAAGTAAATATAATTGAAATTTAAAAATATTGAATAATATTAGCGAAGTAATACCTAATGCTGTTTGTAAAAGAAAGAAAGAAAGAAAGAAAGAAAGAAAGAAAGAAAAAGCAAGAAAGAATTGACCTTAATTAAAATCAAGGTCAAAATTTAACAAAATTATAATAATAATTAAAAACTAAGAATATTTGAATGATATTAATTCATTACACAAGATGTTTGAAATAAATAAATAAAAATATTATTAAAAACTTTTGATGTATCAAGTGTATTCAGTGTATAAGAAAAAAATAAGTTTTACTTGATGGTTGAACCGCATGACATTTTACAGTCATTAAACTGTTTTTATTTTATACAGTGGTACAAGTTTTTCAAAACCATATTAAACAAACATGAATGCAAAAGCTACATTTCTAATATCTCAGACCTCAAAAGTAATGTGAACTTTGAACTCAAACTATTCTCATTCGATTCTCCCAAAACCAAATTATTTGAAGTATGCTGTCCACATAATTTTATAGCTCTATGCTCTTACAACAAACATTTTTTATGGGGTTTTTTTTCTTAGAAATTTTCACAGAAACATCTGAAACCAAAGTGACTTTAATACATAGCTGAGACCTCCTAGCTGATGGAAAGAGCAACCTCTTAGCAATAAAAGTTCCTTCTGGGTTTAGTTGAACATGGAGGGTCACCCCCAGCAGTGTTGTGACCCAGTCAGAGCTTTGGTGAAGCCCAGTGAACTAGATTTCTCAATTATCCAACACTGCAAAAAAGGGCCAGTGTGCCCTTTGTGGTTGGAA
>NW_015517616.1:0-3431 GCF_001515645.1 Sinocyclocheilus grahami | reverse complement strand
ACATCACATTTTCATTTTTGGGTGAACTATCCCTTTAACACTGAACTTCTGCTTTGGTAATGAATATATATTTATATATTATATATGCAGAACCAACTGGAATTCTCAAAATTCTTATGTTGCAAACCAACGTTCCTTATTTTGTCTTGTCTTCTGATTTTATTTAGTCACATTTGGTGGTGTACTAAAGAAATATGACCACATTTTTGGAAAGAGTCGACAGAAAGGGGGCGTTTCCTCTGGCAGGGAAGATGGACACTTGGTTTTAGGCCCACAAACCATAGAGCAAATGTTTACGAAACCCTGAGCTCATGCAACGCAGACTCAACATCCTCACAATGCAGATGTAACATTCGCACTGTTCCAGTACAGGGTGTTGCCTGTATCCAGAACTAAAGCCAACATGTTAAATTAGATGAGTAAATATTCTTGTCTATATTAAAATCATAAATATAGAGTTTACATATACCTAAAAATAAATATATATAATATAGAATTAATGTATAACATATAATTATTATATAAATATATTAATTTAATAATATATTTATGTACCTCAGTATTGTACCACAGTATGGTACTTCATTGTAATTCAAAGAATATCATGATTTTACCATGGTTAATGTCCAAAAAACATGGAAATAGCATGGTACATTTTTGTTAGTGTACTTACAGAATAAAAGAAGGCAATGTGTATGCATGCACTGCACAAAATGTAAAGAGGTCTAACTTGTTTAAACGTACCTGAGGCAGTGAAGGGGCCCCGGAGGGGCCACACGTGCCACACTGGCTCCATTAACTGTGCTCAGATGCACCTCAGAGATGCAGAGCGTTATTGAGGAAGACTGAAGCCTCGTCTTCACCACCTCTAACGGACAGGTCAGGATCGCACCCACCGTGCCTCCACATCTGAGAGAAACAGAGAAAAGGCAGAGACAGTGAAATTGATTAAAAGAAATTATGTTGAAAATATGGTCAAATTCTGTCAATAGCGGTCAAAAGTTTGACCTCACAATGTAGGGCATTCATCCCATGACTTCTTATCTGAAAGCCACGAGACTTCAGTCGAGCATCACAACACAGATGATAGAATTTCAACTCTAATGTGAAAGGTGAGTTGCCGTTAATCGGCTCCAACACTTGCACTCGTGCCGCGAGATGTGGATCAGCAAACACAGTAACCCAAACCACCCCTCACCTGCCAAAAACAACCTGATATCAGTGTCTTCCAATGGAAAAACGGCATCTGAAATGTGAGGTGTGATACATGTGATACAAATCTAAAGCTACAGAAATGTTGTTGAGGAACAGGTTATTAGACAAGGACAATAAATCAAAAAAAGGTGTAATTTACTGCATGTAAAAAAAAGAAGTACCATATAGCAATACCATGGTACTTTTGATTGTTATTTTCATATAAGAAAACACTAAGATAAAAATGGAATGCAATACTGTGCAGTTACTAATATGGGACATAAAGATGGGATATCATGTAGACAGAGAGTTCAAGAGAGTGCCAGTCAATAGTTCTATTTTAAACTGCGCTGGTTTATCAGAGGACAGATATTTAGAGCACAGGCTACAATCACTATGAGTACTGAATATCAATGCCAGGCATGCTGATTCCCTCATGCCACTTCAGGAAAACACACTACCGTAACAGATCATTCCAGAAAACTATGACTGTCACTTATAAAAACACATTCTTGCTATTACAGTATTACTAAAGAATAAAGATTTAAACCTTCCATTTTATTTTTACATCTAGAAATATTTTTTAAAGAATAAGAGCACAAATATCCCGAGGTTTCTCTCTCTACATACACTGTCATATAAACATCAGTGTGTCTGGATTCAAGGTCTCTTGGGACGGCAGTGCTAAATTATGCAACGTCATACTGCAAACCACAATGCGTTCTTTATATTTAGGTTCGTCTGTGCTTGTTGATTTTCTGTCTGTTTCAGAATCAAGCTGAATGTCTATATATCAGTGATTCATTGAGTGAAGATTGTGTCGTCGAGAGTCATTATCAGCCCTAAATGATTCTATAACAGCTGTCAGTTCCTGTGTTACATCTGATTTATTCTTCCTGCGAAACGCAAACTTATTGGATGAGTGGAGCAATCAGACCTCCTTTATGTATGTACAGTATAATATATATATATGTAAACATATTATCAATGTAAACTATACTGCATCAAACATATACTCATCATCACGTGCACTAAAAAAAGATCTCATCATCACAGCTTTGATCGAGTTTCGAGTAGACTTTGGTGTATTGTGTGTTATGGTAATGATCTTTTCAGTGTTTGGAGAAACATTTTTGACTTGGTAAACCCAACAAGTTAATTAGCACCTAATTAACGTCGATCTTATATAAATAAATAGGAATATATTGTCTCTGAATTCAAATTCAGAATTTTTGTAATGACAATTAATAAAGCTACTCTAAGAAAAACTAAAAGCTGAATTGATCTTCAAACTCTCCATCGGTCACCCTGCCGGATCAGCTGACGCTTCTCATGTCCATCATAACCAAACAAAAACTCAATTGTTCTCTAAAATGGTTGGTGTGATGGTAACGGCAATAGCATGGGGTACAGGTTTCTTTTTCTTTTTTTTTCATTTAAATAAATAAATAAAAACACATACAGATGCCAAATAAACTGAAAATATGGTCATAACAAAATTGCTAATATTCCCTTATTTTAACACACAAAACTCAAAAGGAAAGTTAAGAAGTCTTGGCAAAACAACAACCTCCAGTAATTGTAACCTTTCAAAACGTTCAAACATGAGAAAATGTTATCTAATACAAAACATACAAAAAACTAACAAAACACACACACACAAAAAAATTATTTTATATCTTTAATATGAAAAATGTATAATTTAAAAACTAAAAATAATAGTTGCTGTGTATATACATATAAGTTTGGGATCAGTAAGATCTTTATTGTGTTTTAAAGAGCTAATTAAAGAGCTAATTTAAAGGCTATTTCTGTGATTTAAAGCAGAGTTTTCAGCATCATTACTCCAGTCTTCAGTGTCACATGATCTTCAGAAATCAGTATAATATGATGATTTATTAACAATGTTGGAAACAGTTGTGCTGCTTAATAAACGTAAAAAGAACAGCATTTATTCAAAATAGAAATCTTTTCTATCCATTTAAGTGTTTATTATCACTTTTTATTAATTTAACACATCCTTGCTGAATAAAAGCATTAATTTCTTTAAAAAAATAAAAATAAATTAATGACCCCAAACTTTGAACGCTAGTATATATTGTTAAAAGATTTCTATTTTGAATAAAACAATCCTTAAAAAGTATCACAGGTTCCAAACAAATATTAAGCAACAAAACTGTTTCCAACATTGTTAATAAATCAGCATTTAAGAATGATTTCTGAAGGATCATGTGACA
>NW_015517615.1:0-3432 GCF_001515645.1 Sinocyclocheilus grahami | reverse complement strand
ATTTCCAATTCTCCTCCATACGCTTTCCTGTCATAGTAGTCTTTTGTTCTCCTCCTCTCCCCCTGTGCTACCTGAGATGCAATTCTGTAAGCATCATTCATTCGTATTCTCCACTTTTTTGCATATTCACTGGGAGAAAGACTTTGATCACCCGGGGGTTGGCCGAACATGATATCAATCGGGAGCCTGGGATTCCTGCCAAACAGTAAGTAATATGGTGCAAAGCCTGTCGCCTCATTACACGTACAATTGTACGCATGCACTACTTTTGCCAGGGAGCTCTTCCCATCCGTTTTGGCCTCCTCTGTCAAGTTCCTTAACATGGCCAAGAGCGTTCTATTAAAACGCTCCACCTGGCCATTTTCCTGTGGATGGTAGTGAATAGTGATAGTGCGTGAGCCCTGTATCCCACAGTATTCTTCCAGTTAAGCAAAGAGCTTGTTTTCGAATTCCCTTCCCTGATCATGATGCAGTCTATTCGGAAAGCCAAACTTTAGAACAAAGTACCCAAATATCTTCTCAGCAGCTGTCTTGGCGGCCTTGTTGGTACAGGCATAACCTTGGGCAAACCACGTGAAGTGGTCCATAACCACTAAGATATACTCATATCCTCCTTTACAACTTTCCAGGTGTAAGAAGTCAATGGATACCATCTCAAAAGGGTATGTTGTTACCACATTGTTCAGGGGAGCTCTGGTAGGTTTGTTCGGCCTCTTCCTTTTTAGGCAGCTACACACCTTGGTCACGAAGTGTTCTACATCTCCCTGCATCCAAGGCCAAAAGAATCTGTCCCAGATAAGAGCCATTGTTCGCTCAACACCTAAGTGCCCCATCTCCTCGTGTAGCTCTTTGTAGATTAATGGACGAAACTTCTTTGGTAACACAAATTGGCACCGAGTCATTGTCTTCCGGTACAGTACACCATCTTCACTTACACACAACTTTTTTTCCCCCCTGGCCATGATCCTTATGTCCTCATGCATCTCTTGTCCTTTCAGGTTCTGCCATTTTTCCTTCATCACATATTCTCTGACTTTTCCAAGCAGCAGATCTTCTTGCTGGGCTTCACGTAGTTGTTCTTTAGAGAATTCCTTGACATTAGATGTGATGCGTTTCTGATTTTCTTCAGCAATCAAGGTGGCCATGCTCAGTGGACACAACCATGGATCTTGCTCTTGGGTCTGCAGACTTAATGCGTGCGTGATGCTGGTTATCACTTCAGGTTGTACTTCCTGCGAGCAGGCCTGCATGAACTGCTCCATGTCAAGTGGCATTCTTGAGAGCCCATCAGCATCTCCATTGCTTTTCCCTGGACGGTACTTAATTGTGAACCTAAGCTCGGCTAACTCAGCCACCCATCGGTGTGTCGTAGCATTCAGCTTGGCCGTAGTCATCACATAGGTCAATGGATTGTTGTCTGTATAAACAACAAATGATGGAGCATAATATAAGTACTCCCTGAATCTCTCACAGATCGCCCATTTGAAAGCAAGAAATTCGAGCTTCCCTGAATGCAAGTTGTAATTCCTTTCTGGGGCTGTTAGAGTTCTTGAACCAAAGCCAATGACAACCAGCCTCTCTGACTGACGCTGATAAAGGACTGCTCCTAATCCCTCCTGCGAAGCGTCAGTGTAAAGTATGAATGATTTTTCAAAGTCGGGGTAACCAAGGACTGGCGGTTGTAACAGGAAGTCAATCAGCTGACATAAAACCTCCTGATGTTGTAGCGTCCATGTAATTGGATGACTGGGTGACAACTGACCAGTGTTCTTACTTTTACCTTGTGACTTCTTACTTCTCTCTTTTATTACCTTGCCAGGTACTTTCTCACTCGACAGCAGGCAGTACAGGGGCTTGGCTATTCTCGAGAAGTTTGGTATGTATGGTCGATAGTAAGAGATGAATCCCAGGATTTTTCTCAAGTCTCCCACAGTGGATGGTTTTCTGTCTTTTAAAGCCTGTACAGGAGCAAGCTCGGCCGGATCCATGGTATATCCCTCCTTGGATACGATTTTGCACATGTGGTATTGGGTGATGATCGGGCATGGACTTTCGATTCAGCTCCCGGTAATCACAGCAAAGCCTTAGACTCCCATCTTTTTTCCGTACACAAACTATTGGCGATGAGTATGCAGAACTGGATTTCTTGATCCACCCTTGGTTCAATAAATCTTCGAGATACTCCTTTACCTCTTTGTGCAGTGGTCTGGGAATGGAGGTGTAAACTCGCTTTATGGGAGTGTTATCGTTTAGTCTAATCTTAAATTGGAGTGAGGCAATGCAGCCTACATCGTTATCATCCTTTGAGAATGCATCACACTCCTCTCTGAGTAACTGCTTTACTTTAGCCTGTTGGTCTGAGCTCAAGTGTGCCAAAGACACAGGTGGATCCCACCTCTCTGCTGCCCTCAGAATTTGTGTCACATCTTCCACATCACTGATTTCTGACCTTTCTTTTTAATTATTTTTGACTCCTCCCTCAGAACTCACCCCCTCATGAAAAGATGACTGAATTGGTCTGGCTTCCACTGGATATACTGCTTTCACTTGCTCTATGTGGCCCAGCAATGCGGGGGGGAAGGGTGACATCATGACCGTTGTTGTTTGTTATAGGAATACTGACTCAGGACCAATTTCTCTTTCGCAGCTGGATGATGGTCTCTGCCACATTCAACCCCTCTGGCAACACCTGGCTTTCCATTGGTTCGAAAACCACTTCCCGTTTCCAGGAGATAGGGGCAGTTCGCACTTGGCACTTTACTTCTTTAGTGTGACCTCCAGGATTTTTCACTTAGTCTGTTAATTTGGTCAACTAATGCCTGAGTGGATGTCTGAAAACTCAGCTGGAGCTCTGAATACTGTTTTTGCAATTTTTCGAGTTCACATGCCTCTGCTGTATTTTTTGAACTGGCTTCTGAAATGTGATCCCTCTGTCTTAATTGAAATATTTGCTCCAGTAGATTCTTTAGGTGCTGCTCTGCCACCTCTTCTTCCTCCGACTCAATTACATTGTCCACTGACTCACTGATAAGGCAAATTAATGTGTGCTTTTTCTTGTCTGGAGACACAGGGATTTTCGCGAAACTGCACACCTCCCTCAGCTGTTCTGTCTGCAGGTGTAGCAGAGCCTCACTCGCCCGTTCCTGTAGTCTTTCCAGCTCCATTTTGTCAGTGTGCTTTCCGTGCGATCTCTCCTCATGCGCTCTGCATATGTGTCTCAGTCTCTCTCACGTGCACAGTTAATTCTCCTGGCTGGCTCGCCAATTTTGTAGCACACTCGAGTAATCACAACGACCCCCGAACGTGATGAATTTAAATTATTTACTGAGAGATTCCAAAACTGAAAGTACAAACAAGAACAGCTTATAAGCAATGCTGTCTTCACTTGTGCACATGGTACAACATTAAGTGTAACACGCATGCGCCTCTTCG
>NW_015517614.1:2901-3433 GCF_001515645.1 Sinocyclocheilus grahami | reverse complement strand
CAAAGAGAAAGGAACACTTAAAATCGCATCATATGACCCCTTTAATACATTTCTTAACTTCCTTTTTTTAAGAACATTTCTGTGAATCCAGCTTCAGAGGAAACAAATATAATGAATGAAGTTAAAGTGTTGTTTTACGTCTAAATGACGAGAACTCCCCCCATCCAATTTTTTTTTTTACAATATTATTCTTTGGGATGCAGTGGAATAAATGTTTGAGATACTTGACAAACATGCTTAAATATAGTAGCAGAGTAAAAATACTTTGTTACTATCCACAATTGTGGAAATATGGGGGCCTGCTGATATATGATTCACAGTCGACTGATGAACATCTGGAAGCACATGACTGTAAAGCAGTGTCCTCCAAACCTGGTGCTCGAACCCAGGGCTCAGAAACCCTTGCTACAGAGCTCAGACTTCAGATTGGATTACAGTTTAGACTCTCTTAGGCATCACTGAAGTCTGTAAAGCGTGTGAATGTCACGTCTTACGTGTGCAGAGAGCATTGAGGCTGTGTAGTGATCCTCCA
>NW_015517614.1:0-1798 GCF_001515645.1 Sinocyclocheilus grahami | reverse complement strand
TATTTCTGTGATCAAAGCTGAATTTTTAGCATCATTACTCCAGTCACATTTCTGATTAATATTATTATTAATGTTGAAAAATGTTGTGGAAACCGTGAAACCTTTTCTCTGGATTTTTTTTTGACAAAATATAATTTTTTGCAACAATGTAAAATTCTTAACTGCCACTTTTGATCAATTTAATGCATCCTTGCTGAATATAAGTATTAATTTACTTTTTATTTATTTATTATTTTTTTTTTTTAAATCTCACTGATCTCAAACTTCAGAAAAGTAGTTTTATGTGTAGTGATGAAAGAGATCTGAGATTCTCGTGTCTCTCGCCATCAGTGAGCTGGTTAATGAGTTAGTTGAGTCACAGTTAAATTGCACTTTTAACACAATGAATTAAAATCTAAAGGTCTACAAGAAATATGTCACCACTGATATAAAATAATCTATAGTGCACGCCATTGTTTATTTTTTTTCACGTGCAAGATAATACAGGCATTTGCTACTGTATTGCACAGCAATTCTGACAGAACTGGACACACATCGTGGAAATTCAGCATGAGGAAAAATAAATCTTTGCTAAAACAGTTACCAATGCATTTACTATGGAGAAAAAAAAAGTCAAGTAAAGTCTCATATACTTTCTTGGCTGTAAGTATAACCGCCATGCATGAATGAAAAATACACATAAAATCAACTGTACTGTGAGTGGATTTATAAAATGAACCTGAACGTGAAATGACTTGAACTTGTAAGGTCAAAGTCTTTCACTGTCAGTTCACATCAGAGTTATGTTGACATGTGAAGGATGGATATGGGCAGTGAAAGTGTGTGTGTTCATGTAAAGCTCACCAGGCCAGCAACTAACAAGTGTAGAGAGACGACTGCAGCGATGACCCACCAGCGGCTCTTCTCACAGCCCTCGAAGAACACCACACCCCAAAACGTGTGCAGCAACGTCAGCGCCAGCGTCATCAACGCTGCAGACATCAACACACAAGCCTCAACATTACTGCTGCTCATGCTTCAGCAACCACAACAATATTCCCGCAAGACCGCACCTACAATCTGATGAGGAATCCAAATATACTTTGACTTGACTAAATATTTTTGATCTTGGCAAATGTGATCCTGCAGCACAAAAGCAGTGTTAAGTCGCTGGGGTATATTTGTAGCAATAGCCAACAATACATTGTATGGGTCAAAATTATAGATTTTTCTTTTATGCCAAAAATCATTAGGATATTAAGTAAAGATCATGTTCCATGAAGATATTTTGTAAATTTCCTACTGTAAATAGATCAAAACTTAATTTTTGATAAGTAATATGCATTGCTAAGAACTTCATTTGGTCAACTTTAAAGATGATTTTCTCAATATTTAGATTTTTTTGCACCCTCAGATTCCAGATTTTCAAATAGTTGCATCTCAGCCAAATATTGTCCTATCCTAACAAAACCATGCATCAATGGAGAGCTCATTTATTCAGAAATCACACTTTAAATTAGCTTAAAGGGGTCATATGATGCGATTTCAATTGTTTCTTTCTCTTTGGAGTGTTACAAGCTCTTGGTGCTTAAAGAAGATCTGAAAAGTTGCAAAGACTAAAGTCTCAAATCCAAAGAGATATTCTTTATAAAAGTTAAGAGTCAGCCACGCCCCCCTAAAACACCTCGTTCTAACACGCCCCCACATATCTACCTCACTATGTGGAGATATTAACATAATGTGCACGCAAAGAAAGGCGGCGTGGTTTCAGGATCAGCAGTTAGTGTTGAAGCAGCATGTCAGAGAGACGCTGTGTGTT
>NW_015517613.1:22084-22648 GCF_001515645.1 Sinocyclocheilus grahami | reverse complement strand
AATTTCAGTCAAATATGGTGGGTGAAGTCAGAGCCATATACTTGTGGACAGCGCTCTGACATATTGGTTTTTAGAGTCTAGACGGTTCCTCTGAAGGGAAAAATGGAGAGAAGTGGAAACGGGTGATTTGAAGAGATGGAGGGATACGGTTGAGAAAGCGGTCAAGATAGATGAGTGAAGCCAAGCGTGAACGGACTCAATCCATTTCTCATGCTTGAGGGCAGAATGTGGGCTTGTCCTGTTCTCAAACACACTCCATCCTTCTGTAGCTCCTTTCAAAGAACAGACTGAGAGCACTCAGAAATCCATCTAGACTAGTAATGAGATCGTCATCAACAATGTTGTGTTACCACAAACTTTTTCCATCAAGATAAGAGTACAAGGGATAGGGCTCGGATTTCCAGCACAGGTCCAGTACAAAACTAGTGTTTATAGGCTATTTTATTCAGTAAATTTGGAGAGACTACAGAAGGGATGAGGATAAAGAAGTACAATAGTTTATTCAAGAATTAGTCAGTCAGTTTTGATTCGATGTTGATTTTAAATGGATAGTTCAGCCAAAAA
>NW_015517613.1:19533-20391 GCF_001515645.1 Sinocyclocheilus grahami | reverse complement strand
CAGCCTCATTGCAACAAAAGCAAGCATTCCACATGAAACTTGAATTCAACAATTTACATATTAAAGATTATACAAATGATAAACATAGAAATTATTTATTCTTATGTTTCAGAAATAGTGTAGAAATTAGCTAAATTTAGCATTTTACATGAAAGCTACAATTTTCGTTAGAATGGTTAAATAAATGATTTACATTTAGAAATGTGTTGTTTTTTTATCTCATTCTTGAAACACGAGCAGAACATTACGTAAATAAATTTTAAGCCATTTTTATGTTGCACAACACGTTACAAGTAATGATTTTATGGCGATTTACGCTGTATAAAATTAGCTGGGATTTCAAGTGCAACATGAACAAAATTCACATATAAATATTTTAATGAACAGGTAACTCAGTTTAACTAGTGCAATAATTGTTTTTATGGGTGATTTACATATAAATAAATTCAATTTAGCGATTAGCGAATGCAACATTTTTGTAAGAATGGTTTCAGAAATAAATTCCATTTAGAGATTAGTTTTACCAAAATCGTAATAATTCGTAAAGTCACTGTTATGTAATCTTTTGCAAGCAATAATGGTTTTATAGTGATTTATACTGTATAAAATTAGCCTAATCTAGAAATTCACATTCAGCATGATTGCAATTTACCAAAAATTGTTTAATAAATGGTTTTCTCAGTTTAACAACAATTTGCGAAATAACGGTTATTGAGTGATTTACATTGATTACATTTACATTTTCCAAAGAAAGGTTTAACTAACACTTTACATTGGAATTAGCAGAGTTTAGCATTTTTGTGAAATATAAATAATAATATAGGTAAGAATGGTTTAGCAAACTACTTATACAGAAAT
>NW_015517613.1:2273-3433 GCF_001515645.1 Sinocyclocheilus grahami | reverse complement strand
CTGGTTATCATCCACCTTCAGAGTGGTCAGTCTTTTCAGTGAGCCTGTGGAGACAGAGAGAGGGAGGGAGAGAGAGAGAGAGATTTGTATTGCAATTGGCAATTTATACATCCGTTCCATATCCACTTCACTCTAGACAATGAGACCATCAATCTCACCCATCTTGAAGAATTTATTAGAAATTGATTCACAGACTAAACACTTGCATATTCAGCACTTTCCACAGATAGGGTGCAAAAGTACCCTTAAACTTTTCATATCTCAAAATATGGTCAGTGAAAGCGTACGCTTATTTACTTGATACAGTTGAGATGGTCATAACCCAAAGGTGAAACAGGTCAGATTCACCATTTTAAAGGTGGTGGTGAGATTACAGACACTTGGTATTTAAAACTAGCTACTTAAGTTTTGTCTATGGTAGGTAGTTGCTAAATCTCAAAAAGTGTCCAAAAAAACAACAACAACCAAAGTGTGCCCAACTCGTGGAAAACTCTTGCAACGAAAGACTTTCTCACTTTCTCTGAGCTCTAAACTGGATTCATGAAGTGTTGAGCCTCAAGGGCGGTGTGACTTGGCCACTTCAACACGTCTGCTCACTAGTGGCTGTCCAACTGGGTCATTCATTAGGTAATGAGATTGTATTACTGCTCTACCCATTATCCTCCTGTTCATTTACACACCTAACCTGTTCATTTGTTACAAAGTAGATTAGAGTTGAGGCTGTTAGGAGGACATGCAGGATAAACCCAGAGACATCTGATCGCTTTTAAGAAAAAAAAGCACTATGAATGTTAAACATGAAGCTCATCTTTGTATTTTGCTGTGTGTTTTACCTATAGACCCTGGCAGCTGTGTCAATGCGTTGTTGGACAGCAGTAGATCCTGCAGGTTTTCACAGCCAGATATCTTCTCCTCAACCAACTCCAAATTGTTTTTGGACACGTCCAGGTAGCAGAGTTGCTTCAGTGCCCCGATCATCTGCACACACATGACTCTCCATTACTCACAAACAAATGACTCACATTTTCATCCATTTCTGAGAAAAGTTTGTGTAACTGAGCAATAGCGAGAGACGGGCTCCATTCAGTTTGAACATCTTGCTGTGGAAAAAATTAATTGATTTCAAATCTCAATTTCAGTCAAATATGGTGGGTGAAGTC
>NW_015517613.1:0-650 GCF_001515645.1 Sinocyclocheilus grahami | reverse complement strand
TTCAGACGACCAATTAGAAGCGATATGGCCAAACTGCAATCAGCGTCCGTGTGCGACTTTGTGACAAACCCTGCTGTTGATTAATCACCACGAGTGAGAG
Source organism: Sinocyclocheilus grahami (assembly GCF_001515645.1). Classification (NCBI taxonomy): domain Eukaryota; kingdom Metazoa; phylum Chordata; class Actinopteri; order Cypriniformes; family Cyprinidae; genus Sinocyclocheilus; species Sinocyclocheilus grahami. The sequence goes on along the minus strand of NW_015517613.1, from coordinate 550 downwards.
CCGTTCTTCTGGGTGGGGCGTAAGAAGCTTAATCAAAATCACTAATGATGAGAGAGAAATTGAATTCTGCAAAGAGAGAAACATGTTGCGCAAGGACATGCCATCATTAAACTGATCTCGGTGGTCAGAGAGGGAAGGAGGTCAGGGTGCCATCCTCATATCCGGGCCATTTGGAGGAGTTTTAGCAGACGTGTTCAAAAGGATGTTCTGAAAACTCCTAATCCAGCGAGGCCCACAATTACTGTCAGTCTGCTCTCAGCAGCAAGCTAATGCCTTAATTACGACCTATTTAAAAGGAGCTGAAAGTCTGAGGAGAAGTACAGGGATCCTGAAGAAATGTTTAGGAAGTAGATTTTCTCCAGCTGCTATGGATGCCTACTTGTCTAAACTCCATTATTTCAATGCGCCCGTGACAAACAGCAGCTACGTAGTAGAAAAATCTCATTCCTCATTCATGAAACATCAGCAGAAAAATTGACTGTGTAAAACTTTCATTAAACTATTCCAGCCTCATTGCAACAAAAGCAAGCATTCCACATGAAACTTGAAT
>NW_015517612.1:23902-24170 GCF_001515645.1 Sinocyclocheilus grahami | reverse complement strand
ACCTGCGGGTGAATCGCTGAGACCATTCCTGACCCACAGACTCTGCTTTTTAAACATTAAACTTCATAACAATTATGTTGTTTTCTGTGCTGCATTGATATACAGGAAGTTTGGACAGATATTCTAAACATCTGTGTATAACATACATACTATATATTTTAGCGATAGTAAGAGTAGTGTGGTGTTATGCTATTCTGAACATAGCCCATAAATGTTCCAAAAAAATATTGAGAAGTATGTTCAATGTAGTATGAATGCAATCCTAATG
>NW_015517612.1:21298-22669 GCF_001515645.1 Sinocyclocheilus grahami | reverse complement strand
CGTCGGCAGGAAGTGATGTCACAGGTCAGTGTTTTTAATTCGGAACGTTCCCAGGGGTACAGCGACCCCTCGGCCCTGCTGGATCAGCAGCGTTGATGGAGGGAGGCTGAGCGCGAGTGGCACGCCATCTCTGTGGAATATCAATCTGCTGCGTCTAACCATCTCACCCTTCAGCTAACGACCTTATTAATTAATCAGCGCCGAACTGACTCGCTTACTTCTCCCCTTCTCGCCTGCTTGTCTTCAACCCCTCCCTTGTCCTCCCCTCGGCTTCACCGGGGAGAGCGTTTTGTAGATGTGAGGTGAGCTCTACCCCCATCTGTGGCTGCAGTACAGCTTGGCAGTGTGAGTTTTTGATTGTGGGGCTGTATAAAAGCAATCTTCCAGACCTGGGGAGGGAGAGAGAGAAAGAGAGCGGGCAGGCGACACTCATCTTCCTGCACATTGCACGTCTGGCTGCTTGCCTGCCGGGGCCTGCGTTTCATATACCACATCGTTTATTATGGCGGCTGCTATCAGGCTCGCAGGCCAGTATCTGCTTGGGATGAAAACAAGAGCTAAGAAAAACCCCATTCAGGGGCATCTGGTGTCTCTGACAGACATACAAACCAAGACAGAGGAGAGCGAGGGTGGGAGACATGAAAATGGATAATAAGCTCGCCTCCGACACCTGGAAAACGCGGCAGAGTATTCAATGGTTTTTCGTAGCGCTCCTGCGATGCAATGCATCACACTATGTGCGATGGGAACGGCCGCTCTTGTTTGCTGAATGCATGAGAGCGTTAATGTGCAGGCTAACCTTTGGAAAGTCACACAGATCCGAAAACGATGGCGTTTCCCACACTTGAGCGATTAAATGCTGATAAGCGTGGAAAACACCACGCCTGCCATTGATTCATGCAAAACAAATCAATATATGCAAAACATGCAAGGAAATGTATAGAAATCACCCTTCCTTTGAGCCAAAATATACTTATATAAGAATATTTCTCTTGGCATATGTTCTATAAGGAGAGGCTTAGAATTTTGCAGTTATACTAAATAATGTTCATGGAAATATCATATGATGCAGAAATTCTAAGCATAGCATCAGCTCTGCATGGGCTGTTCTCGTTTCTGGAGGAAGTGAATGCTTGGTAAACAGCAGGGGACCGAGGGATTTAAAGGCTGCATACTGCTGTTTGAGGGCTTTGTTTAAATGAAATACTTTAGAATGACTAAAAGCTGTTCTTTAACTACAAAACATAAGTCTAAGGAGCAAAAATGAAGCACTGGGTCTCTTAAATCATCCCAATTGTTTGTTTTACAGTTTAACAGCCAGGTACCAGTGTGAAATGCAACGAAATGCTAGCAAACAACAATTCTATAACA
>NW_015517612.1:2236-3433 GCF_001515645.1 Sinocyclocheilus grahami | reverse complement strand
ACACTTCTGAATCTCACCGGAAGTCATCCAGGTACTTTTCTCCTACTGTTTTGTGAGTATTAACAATTCAGAAATAGTACTTTTTCATAAACTGTTTTGGTAGGGAAGTATGCGATTTTGGATGCAGCCATTCTCATTCTAGAAGGATTTGATTGGATAAAAATCCTGATCTGGTGAAAGTGAATTTTAACAGAATTAAAAGTACTAAAAGTCACAAAACTGTCATTCTGATACCACTGGCTCTTTAAGCACCTGCCTCCTCTGGACCAGCAGCCAATCGTATGACAGGGTGGCAGATGGGCAGCTGGGAGGGCAAAAGTGAAGCAGGCTTCATGATGATAAGGTCAAGCGGTTTTTATTTCTTGTTTCTTTTTTTTTTCTTCCCCACAAGTCTGCCACTGTACTGAGGTTTTCTGCAATCATGTACATGCGCACACAAAAATTTACCACAGACTTGCGAGAGTCAATATGTTATTCAGTTTTTTTCTCAATCTGCTATAATTACAATACAGCCCCCCTGGTCAGAGCTGACACGATGCCAAAATCCCCCACCGGCCAGAGAATGAGTCACAGAGAGATAAATATTACAGTAGAATATGTGTGTGTGTGTGTGTGTGTGATTGTTTATGTGTTGGAGGTGAGACAGAGGCTATGAATACCGCTCTCCGGGACAGTTCACACTGTTACTATCAGCAGGTATTCTCTCATCCTACTAACGTCCAAATGAATATGCAGATTTTAAGGAGAAAAGGGCAAATAAATAAGAGTGCATAAATCCAGCGTTTGTTTGCGTGAACGGAGGGGTTTCCTGCAATCGTACGGATGGCGGCTTTTGACCCCCGCCATTCTGTAGTGGAGGATGATAGATTTAGCCTTCTGTCCTGCTGCTGCTGGCCCATCAATGCCAGCTGAAATGAGAAAATTGAAGTAGGCCTGTGTTATTGCCTCTGACCCTCTAGAGGCCAAGGCACCATGGGGTGGATAGACTGAGGGAGGGAGAGTGAGATGTGGTTGCGGAGGAGATAAATAATGGCACAACATTGTTACTCACTTCCGTTGACTTCAGAAACACCACAACCGCTCTAAATAACACAGAGGAAAAAAAGAACAGCGTCAAGAGCCCGAAAACTTCCAACGGCCCCTGACAGCACTGCTGCGTCGGCAGGAAGTGATGTCACAGGTCAGTGTTTTTAATTC
>NW_015517612.1:0-1059 GCF_001515645.1 Sinocyclocheilus grahami | reverse complement strand
AGTGTGAAATGCAACGAAATGCTAGCAAACAACAATTCTATAACACATTAGTATTTCTTTTTGATTGAACAACTTATAATTAAACACAACAGGTTTAAATACGCAACACATTTTTAAAATCAAGATGAAAATATGGTAGAAGTTGTGATTTCCAAGAACAAAAGTCAAGGAAATCAACAAAATCCAAAGTGCATTTGCTACAACAAAAAACCTTCTATCCAGTATTCACAAACAATTGGAGGAGTCGTGGCAAAGTCATGGAAATATATATGGCTGGCAAGTCTCATTTCACCTGCCATTGACAGGTGTGACAGTTCAATTTGGACCCTACATACTCATATTCAACCTTATTTGAGTCCATTAGTTAATTGAGTAGGAACATTTTCAAAAATGACTGTGAGCAGACCGCCGTGAGAGCTTCACATTTACACAAGAACTAATTCAATGTTAGATTCTAATATTGATTTATCTATAAAAGGAAAGGCATGCCCGAGGTTGGATTACCTTCATCATATTACTACAGTAAGAGTTGCACATGGGATCTCTAATGGTGTCTTGCTAACACACGCTGCAGGGAAGGTCAGAGATGAGAGCTGGGATAAGCAAGAGAAACACACACTAATGTCTTTAGCTTACAGACTAGTGTTTCATCCAGCCTGCTCCGAGCACAAAGTTAGAAATGGTCAATTCAATCAAAGGGTGGATGATTACAGTATCAGAAATTTCTATATTATAGAGACTTCATACAGAGCAATACCACATCTGTTACCTATTAGAGACGAGCACAAGCCTTTACACAGTATCTCAGCGCTGTATCGCAAATAAAGGTTTCTGAAAGTACAATAGTATTTGTACTATACAAACAATATTGAGCATATAATCTATAAGACTAACAAATGTTAAAACAAATACTTTTTCATGTTCATGACACGCTGGTTAGTGAGATTGGAAATAATTCTATCCTGGCATGAACTACTACTGTATATATGTATGTGTGTGTGAGACAGAAAGAGAGAAAGAGCAAGAAGGAGAGAAAATGTAGTGGAGGTAATTCAAATG
>NW_015517611.1:1677-3434 GCF_001515645.1 Sinocyclocheilus grahami | reverse complement strand
TGTCCTGAAGTCTTCTGGGTTTAACCCTTTCTTCACTGCATTAATGTAGAGATGAGGGTAAAGAGTGACCTGTATTATTCACAGCATTTATTTCAAGTTATTTGTTGTTGATGTAGGGCACATGTGGTGTGTGTGACTGAGGGCTGTGGGCCATTGACTCTTTGCTTCCTTCTCTTCCCACAGGCCCAGTATAATCTGTACTCTATAAGAGAAGAGTATTTTGGCACACTATAAGAGATGCAGTGCTGTAGAGAATAAACCATTACGGAGTCTGATGGAGTGTGACGTAATGGCATCATATGACACCATTCATGTGTTCATGACTTATTACAGCACATAAAACAGTTATTTGATGAATGAAATGTGAAGGTCAATTTGAATTCCCTGTGTTTATTAATATTCTCACAGAATGTTGTCCTCTAAATAATGTACATATGGAAAACTGCACAGAGTTTAAATGTAAATATACTCTACGCATCACATGCAAAAATAATGTGCAACATATAAATGCATTTTCATGTTATCAAAAATAAATGCATAAATAATATACATGAATACTGCTTAAAACAGACCTATTTCAAGCAACGCAGAGTATTTAAGTAAACTAAAATTGTATAATTTGTAGAACTATAAGCACTTACAACTTGTAATAAAGTTGTTTTTTTTCCTAAATTGAAATGGCAACTCAATGTGAAAACATGACATCCCCGAACTGTAATAGAAATACCCACATGCAAAGGAAATAAAAAAGGCAACGGAAGAAAGAAAGAGAAGCCACAGGTTGCCAGGAGAGTGAAAACAGAAGCAGCCCAAAAGCACAAGTGCTCTCACCGCAGTCACGCTCACAGCCTACAGAGAAAAGAAAGCAAAAATAAAGTCACCACACCAGCCCACAATCTGTCAGGCAATAATTATATATTTATATCATCATAATCCAGCCACAACGCTAAAAAACTGGAGAATAATATCATTAAAACATGCTTGATTGTTGTAGCATTTTTATAGATCCGCTGATTTTTTTAGGTTTATTTATCCAGTTGATCAGATGTTTTTGCTTTTATGTATTTATTGTATGGATATGATCATTGTTCTTGTCATTATACACACAAAAAAAATTGGCTGCTTGTTCAGTTTCTTTCTTTGTCATTTGCACTCTCTTCAATTATGTAACTTCATCTTTTTTTAATGTCTTTGTCTTAATAAAAACCCCAGTGCTGATGGCCAAAGAAAGCTTCATCAGAAGCACAAACTTAAACTTAGATCTGAATAAGAGAGAGTTCAAAATGAATAGCTTCGACCCATGTTCAAGTGTGCAAACTGAACACAGAAACAAGTCTCTGCATTGAGATTTGCTGATTGAATATGTCACTAGTTCTACAGGTGGGTTGCTGTAGTTAGTAAGTTCTCGGTTTCTCTGACTTGTGCTCCGCTGGAAACGAGACACAGGGACAGTGACTCATATAAAGAGTTATCTGCTGTCAGTGCGTTCATCTCTGCGTGTTTCTCTGTTTCTTCAGGAAAGCTGTCACGAGCTCTCTCTCAGTCTTAAACCAGCAGCTTCTGGATGAAAATCCTTCAGCTCTCTTCCGGTCCTTCTGGACAAGCATCCGGTTAAAGTGTGAAATATGTAGCTATAGCATACACGTTTTTATTTGTCTTTTTATTTTCAGAAATAGTTTCACTTTCACATTTTAACTTGTAATAGATTTTGTGTGTGAGTGTGTGAGAGTGAGTGTGTTTGTGTGTGTGTGAGTGTG
>NW_015517611.1:0-1122 GCF_001515645.1 Sinocyclocheilus grahami | reverse complement strand
AACCTGCTGTCTCGTCAAAGCTGGATCCGCCACACCTGAAGGGGCTTTCCAGTTGCCTGTCTGTCTGTGACCTAGATTAAGTCCTCTGATTGTCTGTCTGTCTGTGTGTGTGTGTGTGAGAGAGAGAGAGTGTGTGTGTGTGTGTGTGTGAGTGAGTGAGCGTGTCTCTCTGTGTGTGTGTGTGTGAGAGAGAGAGAGAGAGAGAGAGAGTGTGTGTGTGTGTGTGTGACCTAGATTAAGTCCTCTTATTTTCTGTCTGTCTGTGTGTGTGAGAGAGAGAGTGAGTGTAAGTGTAAGTGTGTGCATGTGTGAGTGTGTGTCTTGTGGCGAGTCGGCTGCTTCCCCATAATCATCATCATCGCCGCGTGATGTCCCTCGATCGTCTCCCTCCGCCAGGCTCCGGACAGCAGTGAGGGGTGAGAGAGACTCATGCAGGTCTGGCGGCGTGTGGTGAAGCACAGCTGAAGTGAATGGAGCCTCGTCACCGCTGCTGTTAAATGCTGAGTGCGCCTCTCCTCGAGACTCCGGTCTCTTCTCCGTGCATGCACGCTGGTGTCCTCGTGGGTCCAGGAAGGGTTCGTAGAGGGACTCTCGCGCCGCCAGAGCCGTGAGCTGCCGGACCCGCGGTCCGGACGAGAACCGCACCGTTACACTGCCGTCGGGACAGGATGCCGGGCTGTCTAGTCCCTCCGAGCGCCGAGAGCAAAGAGAAGCATGAAGCCGCCGCCCCTCGCGCCCCGGACCGGAGAGGAGAGCGCGTGCGACCGCCGGACTCCGCCCCTTACCTGCACCCTTCCTTCCTGAACACTGCCCTTCCCTTCACGAACCCCGCAGCACGACGAGGACACCGGATCCCCGGCTTATTTTGAACACTCTTTCCCTTTGGACACTTTAATCTCTGTTTTGGGCATTTTTCTGTTATTTTCAGTTAATAAAAGCCTCTCGAGGCCTGACGCCACACCCACTGTGTCTGTCATGTGCTCCTCCCGCCACAGTGTGTGTGTGTGTGTGAGAACAGTTTTCAGTTGTATTCATATGTTATGCTATATCCTGCGTGAGGACACTGGGACTAAAAAGAACAAATGTGGCCGGGTAACAAAGAGTAGTCATCATAAGAATTGC
>NW_015517610.1:0-3434 GCF_001515645.1 Sinocyclocheilus grahami | reverse complement strand
ATATATATATATATATATATATATATATATGATAATTTTTATATGGTATTTATGTAGCAACCATATACAGTATGTCAACAATATATATATTTGCATATGCTAATAAAACAACACACACGTGTTTATTATGTGCTTTTGTCTATTCTATTCTCACGTCTCTATGTCTATTGGATGTCTATCTTTTATATTCATTGTTATAATATCAACATACATTGACAGGTTTTAGGATGGATGTACATACATGACACATAGGGGGGAAAAGTATTCAACATGTCAAAATGTTTTCCAGTTTAACAGTTCACATGAAATTTTTGACCAGACACTCAAATCTACACGGATTAAGAAATCATGATATTGCAATCCATAATATAGGCTATACACCTAGGCAAGGCAGCAGCTGATTTCACAAAGTAGTTCTACTTCCTACCTGCAAATTAGAATCAGCTGGTTAAAGCTTGTTAGAAAAAGGCTCACTCACCTCTGAATGCAACAAACATCTGATGGGTTGAGGCAAAGAGCTGTCCCAAGACCTTTGCAACAAGATTGCTGTGTTGCATAACAAAAGCACTGGTTACCAACGGATTTCACAAAACATTCACCTTAATGTTCCTGAAAGCACCATTAGGGCCATTATCCTCAAGTGGAAGGAACATTACTCCACCATCAAGCACAGGAGATCCTCTCAAGATTTCTGATCAGGGAGTCAGAAGAGTTGACCAAGAGCCAAGCACTACTCAGAAAGTGCTCCAGAAAGATTAGAGGCAGCAGATACAGCTTTCAAAGAGAAAACAATAGGCCATGCACTCCACTGCCACAGCCTCCATGCACGCTCACTCCGGAAGGCTCCGTTATTGAAGAAAAGGCATGTTGAAGCTCATTTGAAGTTTGCTACACAACATTTTAAAAAGCCTGTAAAGTACTAGGAGAATGTAGTCTGGTCAGCCAAGACAAAAATCGATCTTTTTGGCAATAATGCCACACACCATGTTTGGAGGAGAAAATTGCTCTGTATTTGACCCTAAAAATACCATACCAACAGTGAAGTTTGGAGGTCGTCTTCCTGGACATTTGTAACGCAACCTTAATGTTTGAAATTATTATTTATTATTTTACTTTTTTCAGTCATTTTAAGTGAAAATTTCCAAAAAACGGGAGGTGCCACCCATAATTTAAAACGCAGTAGGCTCGTTTGAAAAAAGATGGATAGACCAATGATTAAAACAGTGCAGCACATGCACACAAGTGATGACAAAAAGCCAGTGAAGTGTTGCTGCTGTGTTCTAGTGCAAGAAAAGAGCTAGCTAGCCAAGAAGTCACAATAAATTAAGAAGAAATGTAGTGCAGCTGCAGGTTCGCGTATAAATTACGTCATTTGCAAACATTCCAATTTTGTGTCCGCAGCCCAAGAAAGCAATGTACACGAGCAGGGCCATCATCAACGCCATATAAAACTAAATATTGACTGAGAGTAAGTTGAAATGGGCATTATGGGCTCTCTCAAAACACTGTGCTGGAACTTCAAAACCTTTGCAAAACAGTGGTTCGGAGCGCATGTCAAACAGACCGAGTCACATGATTTCAACAAACAATCCCAAGGTAAACTCATGAACCAGATTCTAATAAATATTTTTAACTGATGTGCAAAAATAATAAAACTAATTGTATAGAAAGGTCATATTTAATGATATTTAAATGATTTAGATTTTTTTTTAATTTGTAGTTGGTTTGTTAAATGTTTTCACCAAATGTTTTACTTTTGATTTTATCCTGCAGGATACAGTATATTATATATACATGAGAAAATGACTAATGCACAATGTAGTTCTACACTAGCACTGTACTATACTTGTGTACTACTAGGATATTCCATATTTAGCTTCCTCTTCTCCACTACCTAACATTAAAATCTAAATGAGGCATGATTATCTTTTGTTCAGAGAGTTTGCAAGTCAATTGTTCTGCTCATAATTACATTAATAACAGGCATTTTGAAGACTGTGAGTGTGAGTCCTGCTGTGTTGCGAGCACTTGTGGCCATTTAGGGGCTGTTTGACTTGGCAGAGTGACTAATGCGCTGGCAGGACAGATTTACAGCAAATACGACTGAACTACTGCCAAAGGAAAACAGGAAGAAATCCAGGAACTAAACGATCCTTCCAAAACAGATTACGAGCTAGTTGCGGTCACATATAAGATTAATGCAGCTGGAAATTGGATAATATCGCCTGATAAGAGCCGAACCATTTAAAGACTGTGACTTGCATAAGTCGCCTCATCTCAGGTCAGTGATGCTATTAGATTATCTTGTTAGGCTGACCTCACACTTGATGATTTTAAGGCCGGTTTTAAGGCCTATTTGCACCCCACCCAAACGATCAGGGGGCGTGGCCTGATTCAAGGCTTCTCGCAAACCATTTTTTTCCCCAAAAATCCTCTATTGTGTGGTGTCATTATGATTATTTAACTTCTCCCAATGGAGACGGAGCGTCTCCGAACTCAAATCATAGATATCAAACATATTTGTATATACTGTATATATTAAAGACTACAAGAGGATTCTTGGTGTAGAAACCATTTTTACTCAGAAAATGCTAGTACATTTCACAATTAATTACAAAGCAACTAACATATTGAATTAAACATTATTTTTTTTAAGTAGAAAGACTAAAATTATATATTCTTATAAAAATACTCCAATGATCTTTGTTCATTTACACCTTTGAAAAATCATTTTTAGTGTAGAACCAATAAGAATCTGAAATGTATTAGAATGTTAAAAAAAATAATAATAATCATGTCAGAGAATGTACAGTATATTGAATATACTAAGTCAATTTAAGTAGGGGAAAAAATTAAGTGAGTGAAAATAGTCAATGGAGCATGCCAAAATACAGTTGTATTCAAGAAATATTCTCTGGAAACAAGTTGTGATATTTTGCACAATTTTCTTGTTTCTCAGGTTAATGTGTCGGTTTATGAAGATGATTCGTTGTTTTACTGGTAAACATGAAAATGATGGATAAGATTTGGGACTATTGTAGAACAAAGTGATTGTAAACCATCAGTTTAACCAGTTAGAAATGAGCTACAGGAGTGAAATCACTGTTATGCATGAGCATCATCCTTGGTAGAAGTTGTGCAGGGCAAAGAAATAGAGTTCCCTTTCTATCTGTCACGTTCAGCGTTATGTTAAATAACATTAGGGGTCCCCTAAAGTCTTTCGACATAACTTCTGTGTTACCTCCATCAAGGAACGAAGATTAAAACCGAACCCTAGACGTTTCATGTCTCTCTTATAATTTGATTTCCAATCTGATGGATGTTCAGTGAAGAATTGATATTTTCAAAGTCATTAGCACTGATAATTCACAGAAAAACTAAAAAAAATCATGTCTAACCTGATAAGAAGTGTTTCTGTAACAATTTCAGACACG
>NW_015517609.1:2214-3435 GCF_001515645.1 Sinocyclocheilus grahami | reverse complement strand
CACACACACACACACACACACACACACACTCTCTTTTTCTGGCTGGTGATCTGTAGAGACGGCAGCTCTAGTCATTATCTCCTTTGAGCCAGTGGTCTTACCGCAGGCTTTAACACACACCCGCGCACACACACTCGAGCTGGGGGCTCTATCGGCTTTTGAACATCTGAAATACGTCAAGCTTCTGAAGGAAACACTCAAACATAGCAAATTAAACTCAGGGTTTGGGTTCATCTGACTGCAGTCTCAGTGCTGCAGCTTGAATTTGTGTATTTGTTATTTGTTTGCATTCTGCAGCACTGAATTGATCATGATTTTGTTGATACGCTGGTAATTCAGCTGAAACAGAGCACCACATTCACTGGGACATTAACTGAATGTGCTTGAGTAGTCTTTTGTTTTTTTAACTTTTTCTGTAATGTCTGTCATATGCCGGTTTACACCTATATAATCTGCACTCAGTATTCAGAATGACAAAAAGCAAATCCAGACAACTTGAAAAGAATCTGTTCTCTTCTACTGATGGTGATTTACAGGTTAAAGATCAGGGCTAGTGGTGGTTTAGGGTTAAACATCAAGGATGATGGTGGTTTGGGGGATAAAGCTCAAGGCTGGAAGTAGTTCAGTGGTTAATGATGAGGGTTTATGGTTATTTAGTGATTAAATATGAGGACAGATTATGCTTTAATGCTTTGATTTTTTGTTAGTTAAAGATCAATGATGGTGTTGGTGTAGAGAGATTAGATATTCAAGATCAGGGATACAACTGGTCTAGGGGTTAAAAATCAAGGATGATAATGGTTTAGAGATATACATCAAATATGATGGTGATTTAGGGGTTAAATATCAAGGAAGATGTTATTTAAGTGTTATAGATCAAGCATGATGGAAGAGCTATGCATCTAGATGACGGTGATTTCATGGTTAAAGATCAGGGATGATAATGTTTAGGGGTTAAAGATTAAAGATGGTGGTTTAGGGTTAAACGACAGACATGATTGTGATTTAAGAGTTAAGGGTCAAAGATGATGGCGATTTGGGGCTGGTATTAGTTTAGTGGTTAATGATCAGGGCTGATGGTTGGTTAGATGTTAAATATGAGGACAAATTATATTTTACTGTGTTAAGATCATGGCTGATGGTACTTTAAGGTTAACATCACTGATGAAACTGATTTACAATCAGGTCTCATGGTTGTCGAGGGGTTAACTATGAGGACAG
>NW_015517609.1:693-1936 GCF_001515645.1 Sinocyclocheilus grahami | reverse complement strand
TCTCTCTCTCTCTCTCTCCTAATCTCAGCCCTCCTTTCTTTCTCATCGTTCCTCTTTCTCTCGCTCCGTCTTGCCCCCATTGTGAGGATGAGTTGAGATGGATAGACTGAATGGAATTCTATTTGGATTTAGCTGTTGACTGACAGCAGCCAGAGATTGAGGGAAGATCTCTGTTCTGTCCTGAGAGCTGCAGTCAGATGTCATGAGGACGAGCACAATCACACGTCCAAAGAATTCGGATACAGTCAGTAATACAGAAACATCTGCCCTATGTGTGAACACACACGGGTCAGTGACATTAGCACTCATTATTTGGGTCCGGATCTTCAAAGATTAGTCATTCAAAAATTCATTCAAAATGCAGTTGATGAACACCTTCCCAAAGCCTGAATTAAACTAGTTTAGTGTCATGGTTGTTTAGTGGTTAAATGCTTTTAGGGTTAAGACCCCAATGCCATGGAATTGCTCTCAACATGAACACAACACTTGACTCTTTGACCCTGTCCGTTTTTTCATTATCTGGATAAAGTCTGGTTCACTTTATTCCGGCCAAGTAAAAGCAGCATCTCTCCTGTAAGACAATCTGACCAAAAGCAAACGTCTGAACATATCACATCATTGGCAGCGTGACCATTAGCAGGTGGCATGAATTTAAATAATGTGATAGCGCAACAATCATTTAAATGAAAAATATTTCTAGCGTTCCCGAACAGCATTCACTAATGACAACCATTATAAAGCCTTTCATAATGAGTCTCATTTGCATTTAGGCATAACTCCTGCTTCAGAACGCATGTGAATAACTTCACATGCACGATGACTTCGGCAAGCTGTGCGTCCGTTTCCATGGCAGCCGCGATCCGTGTGAATTTCTGCGTCTGCACCTGTTCTGTGAATCACACACATTGGTTTTTTGTTTTTTTTCAGCCGTCTAAAACGCTGACAGCAAAGCTGCACAATTTGAATTCTCTCTGCAGGCCTGAAAAACCTGTCCAGTGTCAAATCACACATTACCACCACAAAACTAAGTTTTAGACACAAAGCGACAGATCATTCTGAAAAACAAGTGGCGACTGACTTAACAGCACTAATTAAATACATGAAATGATTAGTATGATTTATGATGAATAAAGCTACTTTGTAAACACTTTGAGTGCATTAAACACATTAAACACACGATGTTCTTTACTGGCATCGATGGTTCCATAAAGAAACTTTAACATCACTGGAATCTTTCCATTGC
>NW_015517609.1:0-595 GCF_001515645.1 Sinocyclocheilus grahami | reverse complement strand
CAGATGCAAGTGATTTTATGTATTTTTTTGTGGCAGAGTAAAAATGCAAACCACTCTGTATTTTGTTTTTTGGGGAATTAAATTAAGCTACAAATACAAAAGTATTTTGGGATTATTGTTAAACAACTGTGTGTGTTTTGGACTGTAATGTGTGCTTGGGTCAATGCAGGTCAGTGTTCTGATTCAGGCTCAAAACAGCAATGCTTCTTGTGTTTAGAAACTGAACACGTTTCTGAAGAGCCAACGAGGCAAGCTTTTGCCATGGAAAGATTTCAATAAATAACATGTTACATTTGGAAGTCATATGACTTCAGAAGACTTGCTGTTACAATATTTTTTGGACACATTTATCAAGTTTTTGTGTCCTTTTTGGATGTTGACAGATGCGTTCACTGCCCATCTTTGCATAGAAACAAAATGAGTAAATTTAGTAAAAGTTTGTAATTAAATGAAAAATCGATTCATTTTGAATCCTGAACAAATCAGTCACATTGTTATAGTCCACCCAAATGATTTTTTCATGAATCAGAAAAAAACATTATTTTGTTCGCTCGCTCGCTTGCACACACACACACACACACACACACACACACAC
>NW_015517608.1:2410-3436 GCF_001515645.1 Sinocyclocheilus grahami | reverse complement strand
AAAAAAACACAATTAAAAAAACACACGATTACGCATGCTATTGACATGTAGCATTAGAACATGTCTCGAGGAAAGTCCACAAACTTCAGCTCAAGGGTCTAGTTAAAATGCAGTGATGTCACAGAGGGCAGAACAGAGGGACGATGCAGAAGTCACATGCATAAAGATATACCACATCTGTCTGGCCAGCCACTAGTGTAGGTGTGATAAAATGAGAGCTCCTGGAATGGATACCTCTGGGAACCTAAGCAGAGGCACAGGGCACTTAAAAGACACCCATTCCTTCACAACGGAGGAGCGTAAGAGCAAATCAGGTCGTTTTGAATAGTTACCGATCCTAAAGTCATTCCATCCAGTTGGATAGTTATGCCTGTGTCTTTGGTTTCCCTCAGGGTGCCAACTCTGAGGATACTGTTTGGGAGAAACTTGAGAAACAGTTTCACATTGTCAGAAGATGGTGAAATACTTAAAAGCATTCAAAGGTGTGTGTGCGCGCACGCTATTGCATATGCATACAAGCCTCTTTCCTATGTGTTCCCATTTAAAGAGCCAATTAGAAAAGAGAAGAAAGGAGCGAAATGCAAGCAACTGCATCTGCCGGATAATCACAGGGAGCAGCCAGACAAAGCCACTAAAGCTTTGTGGACTCAGAAATGGCTCCTTCAGTTTCATAGAGTGTGAGGTTCACTCAACACTCTGAGAACTGACTTTAAACGTCTGGCCACAAAGTACTGGCTCTGAAGGCATGGAATTAAATTTTCATGCATCTTGGAAGCAAAGCACCTTCAGAAGAACCTGACCAAGACTTACAGCTCTGTACTGGTGCCACTGAATAACCGCTCTGTCTACCAGAGGAATAAGCATTTCCTGCTGTGAAAAAACATGAAGTCAAAGTGCAGAAAAACTCAACAATTGATCATAAAGCATTGATTTTAAGATAGATCTAGTGATCATTCTTTAGTGATGAAATGGAGTGGCTCATGTCAATTGAAATGGGAAATGATTTATTGGAAGAAAAAAAAAAAA
>NW_015517608.1:0-895 GCF_001515645.1 Sinocyclocheilus grahami | reverse complement strand
CAACACGAGGAACTGCGGCGGTGTCTCGACACCTAAAGTTACCGAGGTGCCTTCCTTGACAGCATTTTTGAGGCAAAGCAAAGCCGTCTATAAAGGCAGCTCACTAGGTTTTACGACGTAACGTTAGCCTCCGTGTCAAAACCAAGCGATTACAGAGCTCGCGTTTTTAAACATTTTCACAGCCTACCTGCTGGTCTAGACCGTGTGAACCGTCGACGACCACATGACTCATAACTAAAGAGAATAAGTGAGGATTACTCCTTTATTTCTGTGAAGCTGTTTTTTTGTTGTTGTCTAAAGGATTTCAGCCAAGTCTCCTTTTATAACGACGTCACTTGCTCCTTTTGTAGTCCTGTCCTTCTCCAGGGGCTTTTTGTGTCAAGACCACCGTAAGGAAAAAAGAAGGAAATGTTAACGTGTAAGTTACCCCCCTTCAGTCCTTGTATTGGCACAATAAATCCCGCAATGTGAAGTTTCTTTCGCGATGTCTGTGTACGCAGCCCGGCGTGTGCTTGTGCTGGGGTTGTTGGCTTCAGGCTAAATGCCATTGGATCAGCGAACGGAGGAAAGACGTCACGGAGACCGAAATATCGCGAGATGTAGCCGCCTCCGGGCACACCGTGTCAAAAATACGTATTTTGTAATGTTCTGAGCTTTGATAATCTTCCACTTTGTACACTTTGTACAGAAGAACGTTTCTTCTACTTGTGGTTGGCACTTTGATGTCCTCCTTGATTTTTATTCACTTATTTATCACGTGTTTATCATTCATTTCAAATGCTTTCTATATATAAAGGTAAATATATAACTCGTGAACAGGTCATTTTCAAATGATGTAAAATGGTAGAAACACTGTATATTTAGGATGCATAAAATGCTATCTGAAATGAATCAA
>NW_015517607.1:3141-3436 GCF_001515645.1 Sinocyclocheilus grahami | reverse complement strand
AAAATGCTGTAAATAATGCCAGCTGCTGATTCACAACCATATATTCTTATTCACTGTGCTTTAATTAGCTGGCTAGCTAATTGTGTTCTAATTAGATATCTTGAGTGTTTCATTATTTTCACACCCATGTACATTTCACGATATTAAAAACACAGTATGTCTATGATATTGTATTTACTCAGTTCTTATTACTGGCATGGCCATTTAAACCAAGGCTACTCGGTCCAGGAAAAAAAAAACAGTATAAATATTGATAAATATCTTATCTAGAAACATTTGTCTTTTACAAACACTT
>NW_015517607.1:0-1780 GCF_001515645.1 Sinocyclocheilus grahami | reverse complement strand
GGCATTTCTCATCCATCTGTTTTAATTTGTCATACCTTTTTTTTTTGCTTTAAAAGGCCCTTTTAAGTTTTTTTGAAATTTCAGTAGCTTTATACAGCATGCATACACATTTCTTCCATCATTGATGCTGCAGATATTATTCTCTGTGGCATCAGGTACATGTCATGTATTCCCAATATTTACGATTAAAGAAAATTTGTCATATTCATGAAAATATGGATATCTGCAACTACCTAATTAAATTAATCTTGAAGTTGGCATGAAATGAAAATTCATCCTATTCAATCTATTTTCTAAATGCATGTTTTAGTAATTTGTGCATATGTTTTATTTCTCATAATTGTAAATGTTTGTAATGTCATATCTGGACTTCTCTCTGGCGACATAAACTGGACTTATTCAATAATTTAGTACACCAAGAAATAATGTCTGTCTGTCAAGAAATGTATTTTATTGTAGTATTGTATTATAGCTGAATAATTCTGAACAATAAGTTCATATTGAAACATGGCTATGGATAAAAAAGGGAATTCCACAGCAAATATGTATTTATTGTTCCACTGAAGTATTGTTGTAATTACTTCTGGTTATTTGCCCATGCTGTATTAAGGTCTTTCAGTTATTATTTAGATAATTTGAACTAACAAAATTTATTTTTCTATTATTTTCTATGTTTATTCTTTCCTCTTCTTTAGTTTAATGTCTGTAATCAAAAAGGGAGGTTGTTAGTACACATGCTTGAAAAGTCTGCCACTAAAAACCTCTATCATCTAACTGCCAGACCACAAGACTGATGAATTAAACTTTCTAATTAACAAAAGAATCTAAAAGTCTTTTATATGAGAGATTTGACCGAGACTTGGTGCAATTCCAGCATCACTGACATATTTGTTTAATGCTATATTCATTGTCTTGTTGTGTTATGGATAATGGCCAGCACTAGAAAGACCACATGGGGAGATTGGCGACTCCTAATCAAGAATGTGTGATGCATTGATGGTGAGGTATTGTCCAAGGACTATTCATCAAACTTGCATCTGATGATCAAATGCTGGCCTTTTCACCTGCCTTGGGAATTTTTCATCATTAATTTGCTTGCTATTTACATTCTACTGAGGGCCAGCGCAGAGATGACACTGGCTCAGTAACCCCATCATTAGACTTTAAAACCTTTCAAAATGATTTCTGTCATAGGGATTTATCCAAGGGATGCTTTTATTTAAATGTTTATACTTTTGCACATAAATTACTACTGTGCCTCAACTGTGCCAGTAAAAAGCATGTTTGAGACTAAAAATGAAGAATATTCAAGTAAATTAATATTGAATATTTTTTTGTGTGTCATTTCCAGCTGTAATTTTGTCAGTTTAGGAACAAAGTGTGATAATATTATTTTGATATATTTATAAAAAGGTCTAAAGAGCCAGAAGTGCCCCACCAATCCATAGCACAACTGAATGTATTGTTTAAACTTTAAACCAATCATTCTCATTTATTTCTCATGAAGTTGAAATGCTCCCAAAAAAAGTCTCGGTTACGTATGGTAACCCTCGTTCCCTGAAGGAGGGAATGGAGACGTCACGTCGGATGACCGACGAAATTGGGATCTCGCTTAGAGGGACCAATCTACTTCGAGTGTAAACTAAATGAGCCAATGCACATTGGCATGTAATTATTCCATCCAGCTGCTGCTGATCACAGCGTAAGTATAAGTAGGCAGCAGATGCAGAGCATTTTCAGGTTTTCGCTCAGCGGTGGTACAGGAGCTGTGGCGATGGGA
>NW_015517606.1:2286-3437 GCF_001515645.1 Sinocyclocheilus grahami | reverse complement strand
TATTAATTACTGTTCAGGTATTGGGTAAGATGTAGAATACGGTCACGCATAATAATGCACTAGAATGTGCTTCATGAGTACTAATAAGCGGCTAATATAGTAATATACAAGCAACTAGTTAATAACTAAAGTGTTACATTAAACAAATAAATAAATGTTTTGTCACAGTGTCTGGTTGTGGTGCCCTGCACTGGCCACTTGAGGGCGCTCTCCCGTTTCTGTGTTACACGTGTTGAACTCCATTTCCCACACTCCCTTTGTTTAGGTCTTGCGAAAACAAAACAAAAAAACATAGATTATTAAAATGATGCTAATTAACTAGATCGCTCTAAACAACGGATCTGAAAGATTTAACAAGAGCGGTTTATTTAATTTATTCCAAACGCCACCCTGCCCTGGGACTACAGATGAAAGTAAAAAAAACACTTTAATTTCTAAAATACAAAAACGTTAAATTAAACGTGTTCAATAGCGCGGGATGTTTTAAAGATGTATTCACGGGAGGATGCTTGTGAAGCCCAGTCAGACAGCAAGCTCATGAATATTAATGACGCACGCACAATCTTCCTGTGGCGTAACCTAATTAATATTCATGACGCCGACCTTCCGCTCGCAGCAGCAGCGGTGACACGGTCACGTGGACGCAGCAGTGACGCACCTATAAACCCTATTCTATACTAAAACAAGCGCCGCGCCATTTTGAATGCATCTATGTGAACGCTACACGGACTGTGCTGTATATTATATGAGGGGCGGGTCTTCGGAAAGGGGGCGTGTCTCTATTTCTGTTCCGCAAAGCTGCATCACAGTGAACGCAGGTGAGATTACAAACACTTTCATGTTTTATTTCATGATTAACACATCGGATACATGTCTGTAGTTAAAGCTAGCGGTTTCTGTGCGCATAGCCGAGTCGTGTTGGGCGGGATCTTTGTCGCGTGTTGATGTAAACACACATGATCATCTGCGCTCATCCGCTCTCGGTGTGTTGTTTTAGCCTGCTGTGAGATGCTAGTTCGACCCGCTCGTGAGTGTATAAGTTACCCGTGATAGCAGACCCTGGTTCGGCTCCGGCGCTCACCTCCTCCTCCGCCTCCGCGGGTGTTTCTCTCTTCTCTCGCCGGCAGGATGGAGCAGCTCGGCGGCCGCAG
>NW_015517606.1:0-1183 GCF_001515645.1 Sinocyclocheilus grahami | reverse complement strand
TGTCGCCGTTCTAGCAGCGGCTATGCACTAAATTGAATACTACAAATCGTACCGTAGCTGCGTTCACGTCATGTCGTAATTACCGTAATTCTGTGATGACAACACGTGACGTTCCACTCGGAGGTAGTGCCAAAGAAGTGCCTAAATGAATCTTGGGGTGGTCAGGTGGTACAGTGGTCACATGGTCTAAGTCGTAGCTCTTAGAACGTCACGTGTCGTCATCACAGAATTACGGTAATTACGACATGACGTGAACGCAGTTTATTTTGACAGTATATACTGTACGTGAACATTCTGAATGAGTTATAGTTATTTAACCCCAGTAGGGGTTGGTGATTTCGTATGAATTTATAAATATTTTAAATAAAAATTGTACAAAAACATACTAATGAGATCCTGCGAATTTGACACTAAACGTAAACTCCTTTGAGAGTGTTGGGTCCGGATTCACGGAGGTCTTCATAAGCTTTTAAGTTAAATTGTAATCTGTACGCCGGTTCTTGCCGAAGACTTGCTCGATGAAAAACAACATAAATGCCGTGTTTTTGTGCTGTCGGCATGTTACTGTAATCATAATAAAAGCATGCACTATTTCCGTCGCGACTCCCTTACGAAAACTAACTACGGTTTCACTACAAATACCGCGATTAAACTGCGATTAGTGTCTATTTACATCTCTAGATTTCAGTCCATATCTTTAAAGCACTTTTTTTCTCTTACATACACCAAACTAAACAGTTTTATTTCTATCTAATCTATATTCTGAAGCTTTCAGAATATGTTCAGTTACTCATTCACACCGATTCAAACAATTTACTCCTAAAAACGTGGTGAAAATGTGTTTGTTTTCTGCCTGTTGACAGTATTTTCTGATTTATGATAAAAGAGAAATCTCAAATCCTCTCTGCAAAAACCTTTAATATGACGAAATCAAATGGGAATTATGAACCAATGTTCAGATTTCTGTTCTACAAATGTATGCAAATTAGCACATATTTAATTAGATAATGCTTTGCTAGCATATTTAAACTTGAAATACAAAACACTTGTCTTATTGTACTGTGATCTAATCAGCTGGGGACGTATAGTGATGTCTGTACAAACGGCGTAGCTCTAACTGGATCACTCTGAACACTGTGGTTCTGTTGCCAGGTTCTGCTGAAGAACGTCACCACGGTGTCTC
>NW_015517605.1:2034-3437 GCF_001515645.1 Sinocyclocheilus grahami | reverse complement strand
TTCTATTATACAAATTACACCCTTTGCAAACAATGCTACATACGATCTAAGCGAGCCAACAAACTAGGCAAACATACTAATGTTCTTTTTGTCAGTTTTATTCAGTGTTACTCCAGAACTGAAAACTACAATGTAATGATGTTTGTAGAACATAGAGTAACCCGGGCTACCTTACCTGGTCTGTGGACATGGTTCCTAAGCTTAGTTAACAAACTCGCGTGTATGAACACAATTAAACATTGCAGTTCCCCTAATGTGGACTAAGTTACAAATGTTCTCTCACTTAAACATAATAAAGTGCTCCGTGACCGGAAAGAGGCAGAAATGAGTTGCTGTATGTAACAAAACCGATGTAATTTTCCCACCGTTTAAATGTCATCTTTCACATCAAATTCTTACATGGTTTCTTATTCTAACTGAATTAATTGAGTTGTTACCATCACTCGCCGTTTACACTGAATGCAATGTCTCGAGTGAAAAGTTTTGGTGGCTAAGTTTCAGTGCTTCCCTAGTTGTTTGTTGATGTTTTAATCGGGCCTCTAGTCCGGTCGAGTGAGCAATTCTCTCACTTGCCCCTTTAGAAAATCTACTTGTCCCAGGCGAGCGTTAATCTCGAGGCCTGTGGCCCCCCGGAGTTTACTTTGGCTCTACTCGTATTACAGATTGCAAATGGTCTTCACTCACAGTGAAGAATTTACACGCCGCTGACACATTTACATGCAGATGTGAGCATAAGTGTGACGTCAAAACATGTGGAAGATCGCCTGATTCCAGTCCCTGGCCGGTCGATCGGTGCTCCTCTAAAATTCATGCAGCTTCGCTATATAGTATGTCACTTTATGCAAATATCACCTCCTAATGGAAAAGTTAACTTGTCACTGCTGTGAACTAACCTCAGCACAAAATAAGAATGTCTTTGGGTCATCTGGCCTTATTAGATTCTGACAGACACGCACGTGTGAACAGTGACTTCAGGAGGTCCATTGTTTCATGACTTGTCAATGATGTGTTTGTGTGCAAGTCGGTCTGATGGAGTGTGTGTGTGTGTTTGTCCTTCAGCTGGAGGGAGGACGGAGCTCGGCTAAGAAGCAGCTGTCAGACGAGACTCTGCTGCGCGTGGATCTGGAAAACCGCTGCCAGAGCCTCATGGAGGAGCTGGACTTCAGGAAGAACATGTTTGAGGAGGTCAGTCCCATTCAGCTGCATCAAACCAAACTCATGCTTGAAAGACTGAGAGACGGTCTCATCTGCCTTTAGTAGGGAGCATGTGGTTTGGAAGACAGAGCACACTGATTATCTCAATGCATACAACACGCAGGAAGACCAAAATGAACACCGGAACATTTAAGAAACCAAATTATTTGCTCTATCCCACTGACTAGGTCTGAATGATTCATCGGAAT
>NW_015517605.1:0-537 GCF_001515645.1 Sinocyclocheilus grahami | reverse complement strand
ATGAAGAATGATCTGTAATGAACCGGGTTGCTCCTGAAGGCATAATGGGGTGGTACTGTCCCCCATTGAGAGAGCATCAGGGGCGCTGGAAACCATTTGAGTTTACACCAAAGATTCATGATGAGATGAGCTGAAACGTGTAATTACTTGTAAAAGAATATGGTTTGAACTAGGGCTGCATTAAATTTCTAATCGTGATTACGGAGACAACGATTACGTAATCGTTCGAAGTCCACGTTATTGAGTGCGCTTTTTTTTTTTTCTCTACAGGTTATTAAGGGTTTTTCCATTGTTTTAGTTTGTATAACATTGTGAATATTTTAACAAATTTTTTTATTATGATTTATTATTAAAAGAAAACAATCCAATGAATGGTTGACATTTGAGGCTTAATATTGTAGAAAAGCAATACGTTTTTCAGTTTGAGTTTTCAGCTTTTTTATTTTCATATAAAAATATGGAATGCCGTTGCTTCAGACAATGGTATAAACATCAATGTAAATTGTGATAATCATAATTAATAATTGCAATTACAGT
>NW_015517604.1:1047-3438 GCF_001515645.1 Sinocyclocheilus grahami | reverse complement strand
ATATATATATATATATATATATACATACAGTATATACACACACACACACACACACACACACATATAAACCCACAACCATGAAAGACTAGAAAAGCTATTTAAAAAATAACATTTATGCATTTGACAGCTGCTATTTTCCAATGCGACTTACCTTGCATTCAAAGTTTATTGTTTATAATCAAATTATGCATTTCTTGCAAATCAAACCCATGACCTTGGAATTGCTAGACATGCTCTATTTTTTATTGAAACTTCTGGAATTGTGTCATTTGTTTGAATTATTAACCATTATTTTATTATTTTTATACATTTTGTGAAAAGTGTTAAAATGAGTAGCTTTGTCATTAAAGCAGAAGTACCAGATCCATTTTGGCCCTTTAAATATTAACTTTGACAATAGGGGCCTTGAATTTAAAAAGGTTGAGGGCCACAGCAGGGACTTTATTTAGTGTAAAAAGATTGAATCTTTGATTTCTTACCCTTCATGTAAAGGTAACTGTGGAAGTACGGAGGTCCGTTCCCATTTAAGATGTTGACTTTACCGTTGGATACCTCCTCATCTGTGTCTACGTACCCATCATGATCATCATCGCTGTCAGCATACTTAAAAAAAGAGACAGATAGAGTGAATGGTCTGTGTGTGATTGTACATACCTACTTAACCATATTTTGGGGACAAATATGTACCCAGAAGTGAGCTAAACCTGACAAAACCTCCTTTCTAGGGACATCTAGGGACAAAGTAAAATTTGTAAATACGTTATAATTAAAGTACATTCAAAGTATTTATTTTAAATGATAAAGATACAGAAAGTTTTCTGTTGGGGTTAGATTATAGTATTATAAATAGCTTTATATAGAAAGAATTTGCACCCTTTGGCACGTGTACTCTGTGTAACTCACTGAATCTGAGCTGCGGTTGTAAGACTCCTGGCTTGCGTTGGTGCAGGTGGACTTGCGTGCGTGTTCTGTGTTCGTCGCCGCAATGTTGCTCTGTCCGTCCTCTAGATCGTCTTGGTCATAGTCTGACTCGCCATCCCCAGGCACACTGTAGATGGGTTCCTCTGTGTCTGGAAGAGACTCCGCTGCAGTCAGCCTGCTGGTGCGATCCACATCCTCTCCCTCCTTTTTCCCATCCACCTCTTTAACTGTTTTAGCCTCTTCAGGCTTTCCAACTTCCTTTTTGGCATCGCCAGGGAGAGGGGGAGGAGGAGGCGGGGGAGGAGCCCCCGGTGGAACGTTGGGTGCAGATGGAGCCAACGTGCCCTCGGCAAAGGCAGGAGGAGGAGGTGGCAGAGTGGCTAAGATTTCCTGATCCACTGGACCTTCCACTGGAGGAGGGAACTCGGGAAGTGGTATGCACTCTTCATCTGCATGGAAGCCTTCATCCACCTCTTCCTCAGTGGCGGCTGCTGGTCTGGAGGCAGGTGGTTTAGCATCACCAGGAATGACTTCTGGGCCTCCGGTGTCGAGCAGTTCAAGGAATTCAGTGGCGACACGAGAAGCCGCTTTTTTCTGACGCAGGATCTCGGCATCACGCCGCAAGTGGAGTTCCTGTCTTGAGCTCTCACATAGCATAGACACACCATCTTCTCTTTTCTTCTGCAGATGCTCAATCTCGCGCTCCAAACGCAGAATTTCCTCCATCTGACGGTGCTCCTCCTCAGCCGAGCATGGAGACTAAAGGAGGGCAAGAGAGAAGAATGATATAGAAACACTGGTTAGAGAAAAACAAACATTACGAGCATGTCAACACCATCTGTCTTCAACTCTGACAGGTTTTTAGACTCAATGTCAGAAGGTTTGAAAAAAAATCTATTTGACAGGTTAACTGCACATAAACATGTATTTTTTTGAGGAGGAGTCTGAAGTTTTCATTAAGAATAAAATGTTGCTCTATAATTTGTCTGTCAAAGATGCTGTTGAAAAGCATAGTAGCTTATTTCCTACGCATTAGAAAAAAAAATAAGTCTTCATAATTATTAGATGATAAAATCTTGACTTAATTATGTCTTAATGACTTTAATTATGACTTTTAATCTCATAATTTCAACTTTTTATTTCATAATGTCTTAGTGTGTCATAATTTAAACTTTAATGTTATAATTATGATTTACAAATGCATTTTCTCTAATGTGGCATAAGTCATAATTGTGAGATAAAAAGTCAAAATTTTGACAAAAGTAAAATTTGAAGATAAAAAGTCATAGTTATGACATATATATATATATATATATATTCATCATAATTGTGACTTAGTATGTTAGTGTGTTATATTTTGAATCTCATAATTATGACTTGAAAATGAATTTTCAAAATTACTTTTATGTTGTAATGTAAATTTTATGTCATAATTTCAACTTTTAATGTGATAATTGTGACTTTTTATGT
>NW_015517604.1:0-708 GCF_001515645.1 Sinocyclocheilus grahami | reverse complement strand
AAAAGTAATGTTAAAGTCACTTACCTCTGCTGCCCCTTTTCCTCCTTCCATTTCCTCTTCATTTCTCTTTTCATGGTCTCCCTCTGTTTTCTTCTCCTCTTCCTCTTTCGTTTTCCTTTCCTCCTCCTCTTTCTTCCTCTTCTCCTCTTGTAGTTTGTGGAAGACTCCTCTTGCCACTTGCCCTCGCCTGTGTTTCTGGAGAACAAGGGCAGCTGAGCGTTTCCGTTGAAACCGACGTCGATAGAGATGTGCACGGTAGTTCTTCTGGATGGTCACAATGCTGTCCAGAGCCTTCTTAAAGTTCTTTCTGTAGTTAGTACACAGTTTAAGTTCCCTTAGAATAAGCAACTGTCTCTGGTAGAGAACAGTATTTAAAAGCGGTCACTAAGACACTACTTGATTGTTATCATGTCTATAGATGAGCACTAACACACAAAGATTATGCATTTACACATATACAGCATGAAAAACCTTTGCTGTTGTGAGTTTTGCTTTCATGATTTCCTTGCTATTTGGCTGTAAGTATAAAGCAAAAGAGTCTACAGCACTGCCCAGGGCTGTGTGGTTATTTTAAGACAACTTTGTAATAAGAAGGCACATAGAAACCAATTCATAGGAAATTAATTTCCTATTTTTAAATAAATTAATTTAATTGTGTTTTGTTTTGCTTTGTTGTTAATTTTATTTTTATTAACATTTCACTTTTTT
>NW_015517603.1:0-3439 GCF_001515645.1 Sinocyclocheilus grahami | reverse complement strand
AAACTGAAATGGTGATATTAAAGAGGGGATTATGTCTCTTGCTGAAGGAGCAAGAGAGAGAGAGCATGAGTGTAAGAGAGGGAGGGAAAGCAGTCATTTTAATAGCCTCCACACCACTAAAAAACAGTTAAGGATTTAGACATCATAGTCAATACATCTGCTTCAAATTAAAAAAAATTTTTTTTTACCATGCATTATCATAGGGATCAGACACACTGAGGAAAAAATTTTTTTATCTCATTCTAAACAAATTATTTGGCATAAATGGGACCTGATTAGTCATTATTATTCTGGAGTGCAGCCATGCTTCAACTTATCTGCTACAACCAGTTATTTATAGATCACCCATATTCTTGACTAACTTCATCCCATAATCGCACGGCTCACTGTTTATCCTCGAAGATTTCGGTGAACTAATCTACACAACATATTTCTTTGTGTTTAAACTGGATTTTCTCCACTCTATTCCCACTTGCAAGAAAAACACCATCACTGTCTTTTGCAGATTTTCCTGAGTGACTGCCAAGAATTTGTGAGCAAATAACCATGTAGTTTAGTATAAAATGCCACATATTGTGTGTGTAATCAGATATTATAAGTGGGATGTAATTTTGAGCAGTGGACACAGAAGACCAATCAGTCTGATTAGTCTTCTTATGGACATTTCAGTGCTTCAGGATGGTGATTAGAAAGTTCACTTGGAGTGATTGTTTGTTAAAAAGGCAAAAAGCTGTCTTTAACTCTCCAATTGATGAGTGGCAGAGAGAAAAACAGAACACCTGATTATTTATTTGCTGTGCAAGAACATCAGTATATAGTTTAGGAGAGTTTTGTTAGTGACGGAACACTTGTGATACTAATTAAATATGGAGCATGTCAGTGACTCAGAAAATTATTGGTTAAAACAGGCAAGCTGGCATAGTTAATTACGAGAAGAAGCCAATCAGAGGTTGCAGGAAGAGGCCCACAGTTCCCAGCACACACACCAGCACAAAGACCCAAAGGAAGATGCGGTCAATCACCATGGCAACATATTTCCAATCATCCTCCACCTAAGAGAGAAAGGGCACACAATAAAACAGAGAAAAAGAGGAGAGATGGAAAGTTAATAAATGAAAGAAAAGAGAGGTTAGAGGTAACAGGAAAAGAAAATGAGAAATAGAAGGAAAATTTGTACACGAGAAAGCAAGGTAAATGGAGGAGAAAATGGCAACGAGACGATGAGAATGAGTGAAAAGCAGGTCTGCTGACTGTCTAGAATGCTTTATTCACACTACATGGGGATACGCTTAATTAGATTGTGCTACTATAAGCAGAGCTACGCGAAACATTTTCCCTCCACATATTTAGGCACTGGGTGCATTACAATGCTAATGTGATTCAGTAGTGAGGCTCTGAGCCAAGAGTGAAGATGAAGGATGAAGTGGTGAGACTTTCCATATCAAAGTGTGATGTCTCCACTGAGGGATCTAAAGCACTTATTGTCAGTGAAGCACTCAGTAAACATTTCCACTGAGAACAGCTGAGTCATTTCCGTAAGCTTATGCTAGATGTCTGTGATGTATAACCTGTCCTTGTGAGGGCATTACAACCAAAGTATGACATGATGTTGGAATTTGAGTCTTATTCATTATCAAATGGGCAATGCGGTTGTTTATTATGAAGACATTATGATGTGTGAATGGACAAGCAGATGGAACAATGACTGACAGATTGAGTGCATGCCTTGTCATGTGAGTAAAGGTACAGTTAAGCAAATAATTACTTTTCCCAGAGGGAAACAAGGTACAACACATTGACTATTGGAAATCAGACCAGAAATGCATGCCTGAAAAGCCATTAACACACAACGATGCCAGGTAGCTACATCCACCAGGCAGGAATACAAATACTGCTGTGTACGTCATTCCTATCGTTCAAGGAGGCGCTTCACGGTAGCTAAGGTAGAGAGGGACTGTGATGTGTTGAACATTGTTCCCCTGCTTCTGGGACAGTTGTTATGTATTCATAGTTATATATAGTTGCTCTGCTCTGTGCAACACATTGACTACAGGACCAATGCTTACGCCCAATGAATCTAGCAAATATAGAACAGGAATTAATACGACAGCTCAGAAACAGCCATCCCACGAGTTGAATGACTGTGCACTCCGTCAGGCTGTTTCATGCCAAGAGCCTCCACAATTCAGTGAGAGAGACGTTTCTTAGGCTGCAATGTACAATGAGCGGGATTGGCAAAACAGACAAAGAGTTGATCAAACAATCTGAAAGGTCCTAGACATATAGTTGAATAGTTAGTCTGATGCACCTCACATCTCTCAAAGGAACCCCACAGATTTCCTTATGACATGCTGAAAGTTCTGCTAGACTTTCAGATGTTAAAAAAATAATGGAAAATAAAAACTGTTTGTAGAGAAGGCTTTACCATTATAAACTGTAGAAACAACACTTAGCCCACAACACTAACCTCAAAAGCCCGCAGCTCTGGTCAGGGATGCATAATTTCCCTTTTGGTTGGCTGAGCAGATCTGTACGCAAATAGGAAACACCAAGGTTGTTCTACTAGAAGTTTGAGGATGTCAGCATACCATGTTTTTGATGGTACAAAAATAAATGCATAAATGAATAGCCTTGGGCCACTGATGCATGGACACATCTTTTCCTAGAGAAGCACACTGATCTGTTTTGGTATAAAAACATAAGACACCTCACATTTCCACACAATTCTAAGAGACCTATACTGACATAGGAGATCTGTGTTCACCTTTGAAGATGCCATTTCCTGACACAAGGTCGTCCCCTGGAAAGGAGGTCCGCCCCTGCTTGGCGCAGAGGTTCCATTTAGCTTATGTAAGACACAGTTGTATTGTCTGTTCTGATCAGAACATGCTGACCTTTATAATGGGAGACAAAGACCACCAGTAATTCTAGGAAGTGTAGCTTGTGTAACTAGTCACACCCCTCTAGGAGACATTACCTGGTTCCACATTCTGGTGCCTTTTGTCACTATTTGGCAAAACAGAACCCTGCGGAACTCCCTGTGTAAAAAGGGATCCTTCTATGGGCCTAGAGATGTCACTCCCTCTATCCTGTGAATCTACACAGATGGCTGGAAAAAACTGAGGACTGAAAAGCTTACACCAACATGAAGCCTAATTTGACTTCTGCTATCATAGAAGCCATCATCCCAAGCAGACACACAAGTGCAGTTTGTTGCCCAGCTGACACTAATGTGACTAATCTTTGCTGGGATGAAAAAGCTCTGCATGTGGATCCAAATTCCATGTCAAGGAATAATAATTTTGGCAGTGTGTTTATCCAGAGAGCACAATTCCTTATAATCAATGTGTTGTACCGAGTGGATTGACTGAATGGGAACTACTTTACCTCTTTTGCTTTGTTGCGGCTCCTCATGTTCTCAGCAATGTACTTCACACTC
>NW_015517602.1:2825-3440 GCF_001515645.1 Sinocyclocheilus grahami | reverse complement strand
AGAGTTTGTTTGAGCACAGGTGCAAATAGCGCAGGGCAGAAGCTCCCGCATCTCTGTGCCCTGATGAAAACATAATTGCACTTGTTGCTCCATTTGAACAATTAATGAGATATCAGTTCACACATGGCCACCTCAGAAGATGCCATTTCCACCTGAGGTGCTGAAATGATTAAACAGCAAGAGTCTATATAGAGATGGTGGAGTGAAGACAGCAAAAAATGTTCACCTGGAGGCTGAGAGGCAGAAATTCATTACATGATGCAACAAACAAATTCAGCTGCAGTATGTCAGGTCAGAAAACACAAAATAAACAAATAAATATATATTTTAAAAAATCTGAACTGTTTTTCCATACCTTACTGCCTTACATATCTATAAAAATATTAAATAATAATAACAGTTATGTGTTTCTTTCGATATAATCCGGAATTCATATTTACTAAATAAAAAAGAAACATGTTTAAACCACCTTCTGTGATTCGGAGTTGAGGTGGTCTGCCTTGATGAAGGAAATTCCCTCTTGCCTGCTTTTCCACATCTAGTAATATGTGACCCTGGACCACAAAACCGGTCATAAGTAGCACAAGTATATTTGTAGCAATAGCCAACAATACA
>NW_015517602.1:713-2764 GCF_001515645.1 Sinocyclocheilus grahami | reverse complement strand
CCTAACAAACCATACATTCAATGGAAAGCTTATTTATTCATTAAGGGTCATAAAATCAATCAAAAAATTGACCCTTATGACTGGTTTGGTGGTCCAGGGTCCTGATTAAATATGTCAACTTTTAATCAGAAAATGCAGCTTAATATTTTATTAAGTCCTATATTCTGAAATGTATTCTTTTACTGCATGAACTTTGCATTTGCTGCATTGACCCTGTTCAGTTGAACCAAACTATATCAAAAATCCAAGAGAAATATTCCCAACCAATGAATATTCAAATTACATGATGCAAAATGTAAAAAAAAGTGGGCTAATGTGACCAATTCATGAAGTTTAGGTGATGAATCTGACTTTCCTAATCACATGATATGTACACCACTGCTTATGAAGGGGCTCCAGAATTTAAGACTTCCCTTTAAGCATACTCATGATTCATAAGCATGCCAGGCACGCAGAATATCTTGAGCTTCAAAGAACTCTCTTTCAAAAGGTCAACCAGACCTATTCGGGAGAGGAACATTCTGAAAATGTTTTCAAGAAAATCCACATGTGCTCTCCAACAGTTTGAAAGAAGTCATTACAGAAGACAGAACTACAAATACATGCATCAAACAAGGCAAATGCCCATACTGAACACCTAAGCCTTTTGAGCAATACAAATGAAATCTTAAAAGCTTTCTCAGTTTACCACATTAAAAGACACATTTTAACCTTACAGTATCTAGCCTTCTACCAAGGCAGATAAAGAAGGAATGTAACTGAACTACTGTGACCAGCACATTATCTTATTGTGTACTCATGCACCAAATCACATGATGAGGATGTCACGTGACCAGGAAGAACCGCATTCAAATGCATCGGAGTCTTGTGACTAATTGCAGAAACTCCCACATTGTCTAAACTCACACAAACACACACACAAATACATAGTGCTACAACATTTTAATGGTGACTGTACACTGAATATATACATTACTTTCACGTTGCTAAAAATATTTGATTTCAAATAAATTCTGTTCTTTTGAACTTTATATTCATTAAAGAATCCTGAATAAACTATAATAGTTTCCACAAAAAAATTAAGCAGCACAACTGTTTTTAAACACTGATTCAAAGAAATGTGTAATAATAGAGTAAAACTGGATCATCCAATGAACACTATGCAGAATGCTATCATTAAGACATAAAAATAAGGTTGAATGACCCTCACACCACACCATGCACAAAAAACACAATTAGACCGGCTCCCAAACATAAAGTGCCTTTAAATGAACCAAAAAGACAGCAATTCTGCAGCTATACTTTAAAGATAAGAACTGATGCTATGTCCACATTAAGGGGAAAGGGTTAAAGATACATCAGAGTAACTCAGAAAATCTGTTTCTTCACCATTTAAGAATGTTTTTGATCATTGCACAATACTATTATAATTACACTAAACCTTTAACTACCTGACCAGTTGACCCATATTTTATGTACAATAATTACTTTTGTGCACTGCTCTGTCTTTAGATTGGATTAGGGTCAGGGTTAGGAACGATCTTGCAGAACAAGTCTTACAAGCTTGAGAGTACAAGGTTATATCCTATTTTGTTGCCCTCAAATGTGGTCCAGCCAGACTCAGGGCACTTGTTGCACCAACAACGCAACTCAATGCAATGCAGAGAAATAGTATGTATTATTAGAAACTTATTAGTGACAAATAGGCTTATACAGAGCAAGTATCAAGCAGCAAATCACTGTCTTGCCTGTATATGTGCAAAGACTCTAATAAGTGACTCACTTTTGAACTATGATACCTGCATTGATGAATACTGATGTTGTGGAGAAGATAAAAAGCAAGATGACTCATGTGCTTCCTAGATCACACATCCAGTTTCCCAACAGCAAAAACAAGCTCATCAAAGGAACAACAATATCAGGATATTTGAGCATGAAATCTGCTTATTATGATTTATTAACTGAAATATTAAACAGCCTTGGTTAATCTCATTCTTCTTTAAAGGTGCACTCAGTAAATTTTTGTTCATTATTTGTTCCCATATATATAT
>NW_015517602.1:0-494 GCF_001515645.1 Sinocyclocheilus grahami | reverse complement strand
GGTTGATCATGTGAAGCCAACATGGTGGTGTCCATGATGGGGTGATATATTTTATACATATATTTTTTTTTTTTAATAACTGATACATCTGGTGTCCTCACATCATCATATTTCTCAAAAGTGAAGTTGCCTTAGCATTTTTAATTTAAAAAATTGTGAAAGTGAAAGCTGAGAATTCACTGGGTTGTAAATTCACATGCATGGGATTGGAGTTTGTCACTAATCATTCCTGCATTAATTATTCTTTACTTCTAAGCTCTTTCATGACCAAAAACACTCTTTAAGCATACATAACATCCCAGTTAGTTTTAGTTGCCACCATCAGCTGGATTTTAATTTCTCTCTAGAACTCAGATCAAGAAAACAAAAGATTAAACTGAGTTGGCATTTTTACAAATAGGTTTTGGCGTCAGTGATATGTGGAGCTCATTTTACAATATGTATTTAGCAAACTGTCAACTGAGGTCAAAACAAACCACCCACTATGCAATCAA
>NW_015517601.1:0-3440 GCF_001515645.1 Sinocyclocheilus grahami | reverse complement strand
CTGAACAAGATTGCTAGACCCATGACAAGTCAACACTGATTAGGTTGACTGAATAGTTTAAAGCAATATTCACATCAAGAAGAGATTTTGAGTCACAGTCCGGTGTCACTGTTAAAATATTGATACTAGTGTTAGCATAAATATATTAGCATTCCCTTCAAGGTATGACCGTACTGTACTGTCAAAACTGTAAATAAATAAATAAAATAAAATAAAAACAAAAAAAAATCGCAACACAATATCTGGCTTTGGGTGAGATAATGCTGTGGCCTTAAATCCTTAAATCCAGTTTTTTCCAACAGGACATTAATTGAATTTGGTGTCTTTTCTTTTCATGAAGCAAATAATCTCCCATTATTCAAAATATAAACTGAAATTACTTTCAAGAGGATATGTTTTCCCCTATGCTTCCAGGTACTACAGTACTTGATGAAATATCAAAATCAAGTCAATCTTTAATAAGATCTGTTAAATACATCCTATTTGTCCTGTTTATTTCCCTCTGTTTCTGCCTGTACCCAGTATTGCTTTCTACTTCGTAAATGTACTAATGAGAGCTTCAACAAATTAACCCAAAATTAACTAAATTAATCAGCTATGACATCGATTTCAAGATGTGACACATTTTAAAGGAAAATTAAAAGAAGTCTCACTTGATCTGAACGCTTGATTTGAGATTGTATGTTTTATCATCATTTCCAGCTTCTCCACTCTTATGCTCCAACCACATAAGACAAAAGTCTCATGAGAAAACAATTCTGAAACCTTTCAAATATGTGACTATAGGTATTTAATACAAATTTAATAATAGCTCCTGATCTACAGATATACAGCTAAGTTAGCCTTTACATTGATTGCTAAGCCACAGGATAGAATATACAGTGCAAGTCTATTGCAAGCTGACAAATTTGTTATATGTAACATTTAAGTCATTTTGGTGCAACCTCAATCTTTTTTCACTCATTTCAAACATATTAGCTGATCAAATCCAGAACTCAGCTATATATAATCAGCTATATATAACCTTTTCCTGATCCCAAATCTGATCCAAACATATCATGAGCTCCAAACTGCACCGCATACAAAGAATGACCCTTTTAACAGCTTGTTCATCGAAATCAATCAGGTCTTGGAGAGTTCTCCATCTCTGTTAAGCTGAAGGCAGTACAGCAGTGGAAGTAGTCCAAATGATTTCTTTCTTTCCATATCTCACATTTGTCTTTTCAGCAATGAAGGCATCTCATTTGCGGTTTCCAAAATGATAGACAGTGTATCCAAAACCATTTAAACAACACACTGAGTACAAAGAGAGACAATGTGTTTGCGAAAAAAGGAAAAGGAGGTTTTACTTTTTGGAAGCCTGCCCTCTATTCATTTTCTGAGAAGAATTACATCCCCACCAAATCCAACAGGAATCCTGGATTCAGCAGAAGAACCGAAGTTCATCAGGCATAAACCATGCCTACATTTCCTCCTGGGGCAACCTTCCACTGCACCTGAAGGACACCTTGAGGAGATTCAGGCATTTCATTAGCAGGCCACATTTCTTCTACATCTAATTACAACACCACAAATTGTGCTCTGGGATAATACATTTCCACTCTGAATGTATTTAGATTATTAATCAATTAATCTCCTGCCTATAACGACAGGTTTAACATACACACAATTGCGGCCACCACTACCCAGAGCCCATATGCCTATAATCAGATAAGAGTCATGCACATGTGTCTGTATGTGCGCTGCTGCATAAACAGAAACACAATAAGATCAAACCCGCCAAGAATAAACATGGAGAACTATATTACTCGATCAGCCAGGTTTCAGATGCTTCAAATCTTCTTCTCACCAAAATGCTCAAGATACATTTATGAAATCAAAAAATGCAATTTGTGGCATTTAGTCTATGTCTGCTAGCTTTAAGGCTATATGCTAGATTATCAATCATTGACAAAATAATATTTTAGCATTTATATATATATAATATACACACACACACAGTACTTCCCCTTCCAGGAAAACAGTGCAAAAAAAATTATGACAACATCTCCTTATCAGCAACATACACAACATTTTTGTCCAATAAAATGTCTCTTCCCAAAAGCTAGCAATATTAATTAGCAAAATCAAGGTTTTGCTAGGGCTGGTTTATTAAATAAATGCATTTTCACAACATCCTGTTCCAATAGGCAATGCATTAGCAAGGGAAAGAAAATTGCATTAATCCATTTGATTTCAATGGGTCCATTCAATACTAAATACTGGAAAGCATAAGGGTCTAAGGAACATTTAATATAATAAACCGTATTTTCCGAACCCCTTTATTCTTAAGCACACAGATTTTGGACAGTGAATTATTCTGGTGCCATAAAGCAAAATTCAGCAAAGATTCATGTACACTTCTCAAGATGCTGCCAGAACACAGTGTTATTTGGCATTGTCCTTGCTTTGCACAAACCAATTTTTATTATAAAGAAATCCATTTGTTTTACTATGGACTATAACATTTTAAAAGCACATTAAAGACCCTGAATTGCAATACATAAAACTGACCCAATCTTTGACCAAGTGAAAACAGATCTTTGACCTCAGCAGTCAGGCTTTAAGTCACTTTTGATGCAATCTTTGGCCAAAACAAGAGGCAAATATCTGGATCTAAACATTCTGTTACTGCTACATGGTTTAGACAGGACACACAACTTGCTGCCAATGGCTGAACATTTAAATTCCATCTTTCAAAGAACAGGAATAAAAGAGTCCCTGCTGCTGACTTTATATCTGTTCTCAGCTGTCTAATATACCACCAGAGGACATTACTTGAATAATTTGTCAAAGTCAGATTTTTTTTTTTTGCAAAAATGCAATACGAGAAAATGGAAGGTTCCTGAAGCTTAATGCGGTTAATATTTTATCCACATTTTTTTTAGGTGTGCGGTACCTGAGCCAGTGCGATAGAATTTTAGAGTATGTATGGCTAATGCAGCTGATAGATTGACTAAAAGGGCGTTACTTAGGTCAGGTCACTTATAGCGATAGCTCACCCAAAAATGAAATTCTGTCATCATTTACTCACTCTCATGTTGTTCCAAACTTGTATGACTTTCTTTCTTCTGTGGAACACAAAAGAAGATATTCTGAAGAGATTCTGTTTTAGCTGTTTTCGACCAAAAACAACATATGACACCAATGACTTTCAATGTAAAATACATATATAAAAATTTTGTGGAACAAAACGTCATACAGGTTAGAAACGACATGAGGATGATTAAATAATGACTTTTTTTTTACCTCGGTTGCAGCCATTTTTTACCATGGGTTATGAATTTGTGCAAGGCATATAGTGTAAAACTGTAGTGCAAGAGTTGTTTAGCAAATGGCAAGGTGTTTACCAAAACACAACCAATAATAAACCGCCTCTCATCTCATTAAATATTCATGTG
>NW_015517600.1:2636-3440 GCF_001515645.1 Sinocyclocheilus grahami | reverse complement strand
TGCCATAACAGGAATAAATTACATTTTAAAATATATTAAAAACAGTTTAAATTGCGTGTAAATCTTTTGAAAACACTTCCCTAAACAGAAATAAAAAGAAGCTAATTTAATGCATGTTTCAAGGAAACTCGCACATTAATCTCATCTGTAATAAACCTCTTATCTGTAACCAGAGCTCTTCCTTTTATTGATTTGTAATGCCTAGTGTTGCAGGGCAAACCCATTGCTCACAGACATGACTGTGTTTCTGTGTTTCGTGCCTCTGATTTGACTGAGGTCTGTTTTAATAGTTGACTGACTTTGTAAGATTTGAATATGGGATGTATGAGTCTGTGATGAATTTAGTACTGTGATTAGCATGTCTTTCATAGTGTATCTCTGTAGTACATGTTCATGAGTTTACTTGCAAGTCATCTTTGTCCTGTGAAGCTGGTGGTCGGGCACAGAGTGGTGATCTTGCAAACCATTGAATTGGTGGTGAAGAGCAGGATTGATGACGTCAGTTACCCCAAGATCAAGAGTGTCATACAGCTGGCATCAGATGAGATGACTAAATCAAAGGTGAGACAGCTGACTTACACTACTGTCCTAAAGTTTGGGGTCAGTAAGATACTAATACTTCATATTTCTGAAGGATCATGTAATACTTTGCCATCACAGGAATACATGACATTTTAAATATATAGTAAAATAGAATAGAGTTATTTTAAATGATAGTAATATTTCACAATTTTACTGTTGGTGAGTGTTTGAGACTTCTTTAAAAAACATGGAAAAATCTTACCGACCCCAAATGTTTAAACA
>NW_015517600.1:0-2014 GCF_001515645.1 Sinocyclocheilus grahami | reverse complement strand
TTTTTTTTTAAGGGAAATTACATTAATAATAAAATAAAATGACTTTGTTTAGGTCCTGTGTTCTTGGGTGGTTAAGTTTTTGATATTTTGACCTCTGCCCCCAGTATATGGTATGGTGCCTTTTCTCAATGCTATAATGGGGACCATGTTGCCCATGCTGGGCATGACCAAACAGGACAACATGAAATGGGTCTTCTCTTCTGGTAAGCTCAGTTACAGGTCTGCGTAAGTGTTAAAATTCATCAGCTAAATAAATAAATGTTAAGTAATTTAGGATTCTTTCAAGCATAGGACGTTCAAAAAATAGCATTTATTTGAAATATTCAATTTTTTTTTACATTGTAAAAGTCTTTATTGTCACTTCTTCCAAAAAAGTATATATTGTCTTTTACTTGAATGAAATGCTTTGATTACTGTTAAATTTGTGTAGTGACGTGGCTTCTTTTCTCTAAACATTTGCTCTCAGCTCTCTGCCGCTTCAGTGAGAGCATTCTAGAATACCTGGCCAACCTGGACAAGGCTCCGGACCCCACTGTGCGTAAAGACACCTTCTCTAGTGAGATATACTCAGCCTACGACATCCTGTTCAACAGCTGGATCCAGAGCAGAGAGTCCAAGGTACACTCAATGAGACGGAGCACGCATCCAATTACAGCTAACTCACTTTGAGACTAAAGAGGGACACGAATGTGCGCCAACTGGGTTCAATTCAGTTTCGTTTGGGATTGAAGCGGGAAAAAACATGTGAGGTTGTTATCTGAATCTACTTCTTTCAGAGAGGTGGATTTCTTTGTAAATGCTGAAGATTGGATTGTGTGTAGTTATTTCACCATTAATACATTACATTTTTATAGAGGCATTAAAAATCATGTGTTTTATTTAAGACTTTAATTGAACTACTTCCTGGTCACTGACCATTTAAGTTTAAAAAATAACTGTTTAAAATTTTCTCAGTCTGGTTTGGTTATTATCTGTTTCAGTGTTTGTGTTCATTTGCTCTTGTGTGAGTGTGGATTCATGTATGCGTTGCAATTGCTCTCAATTGTCATTCTGCAGTTGCGTCTGACTGTTGCAGAGGCTCTTGGGTCAATGAGTCACCTGATGGCACATGATAAACTGGAAGAACAGCTTCCCAAACTCCTTCCCACTATACTGGGCCTCTATAAGAAGAATTCAGAACACTACATCATCACCAAGGTAAAGCACTCCTCAACAATTTCACTATTACAGGAAATGTTTGGTGGAAGTTAATGGGTCAACCAGTTATTCAATCTAAGTTCCCATATGTTTTCCACTCTGGACCGTTTCCACATTGTTTGTGTATTATTTAAGCAGTCTGCTGTGACTTTGACAGAATCAGATCAGATTTTATGACCAAATCTATGAGAAAATCCAGGACTCTGTACTGCCTAATATAGTCTAATTCTGTTTGTGTTTGTTCAGAGCTTGTGTCAGGTCCTGGAGGCCTCTGTGAATATGGGCAGCAGAGTGCTGGAGACACAGATTGATGGTCTGTTACTCGCTCTGCACCAGCAGGTCAGTGTTTCTCTCACTCGTTCTTTATGTGCATTTTTCGTATTCATAAGTCATGATGACAAAGGCATTTTACAGACTTCTTCTAAATCTCTTGCACAACTTCTTGTAATTGTAATTTTGGTGGAACAGGTTTTAAGTTGCCTAACCACAGTGTTACATAGAGAACAGCCTAGGGCCATTTAGCGGTTTACCGTAATAGGAATTGTTCACAGATTGTTCACCTCTATGGCTTTGGAATTTGTTTTGATTTAATTAGGGTGATATTTCGAATCAGATTAGAATAGTTGTTTATTGCCTAATGTTTATTTCAAACCATTTATTTTGCAGTTTTAATTACAATTATGTAATTCCTTTTCATATTAACAGCTTCTTGCCAGTTTAATTCATTTTGATAATTTTCATTTAGATTATTCAATTGTATTCATACTTTATTACTGCTTTTTCCATTGAAAAAGACAGTTTTCCCAGTTATTAAATA
>NW_015517599.1:2691-3442 GCF_001515645.1 Sinocyclocheilus grahami | reverse complement strand
TAAGAATGATTGCTAATAACAACGCTAATAATAACATCCTCTCTGTATGGCCACTTGCTGTGTACTTGACACAGCATCTTAGAAAAAAGTTTTTTTTCTGATGTGAGATGCTGAAACACACCAAAACATAAGATCATGACCAAACACATCTGTCTGAACAATTAAAACAATTACATTTATTGTATATGATATATAATAATGTAACCTGCAAGAATGATCTGATTGACATTGCCTTACATAAAGTTAGTTATATGCTTATGTTCATAGATATGGAAATAAAACAGACATTATAAACTGTTAATGTCATTATTTATCTTCATTTGGTTCTGTTCTCCACAATTTATATACATGATTAAGTACGATTTGATTAATCAGAAAATCATGCAATTAATTAAATTTTTTACATATATTTTTAAATCAATGCAATCATCACACTTTCCCATCTAATGTAGCCATCTAGACCAAATTATGTATAGCAAAAAAAAAAAATACTGCACTCTGAAGGCTTTGCGATGAAATGTCTGTGATGTTTTACTTCCCCTTATATGAATTGAATAACTCATATTCAAATTGAAAATTTATTTAGAGTGCAGACCTTTTTCATGTTTGTTAAAGATAAATAAATATAAGATATTTTTATAGATCTTTATATAGTTTTATACAATATATAAGATTAAAAAAAATATGTTTGTGTATATATATATATAAGTGAAAAGAGAGGAGAGAGGAGAACAAGATCAAGAAAGGGGAA
>NW_015517599.1:0-939 GCF_001515645.1 Sinocyclocheilus grahami | reverse complement strand
TTTAACCAGCAGTAATGCTTGAGTCATGTTGTGTCACGTGGTTTTTATTGCTGTTTTCTGATTGAGAAGGTGAGGATGTTTTTAATATTGGGTACAACTAAAAATGAGTGAGGAGGAACTCAGCTTTGTGAGTCTGAAAAAAGAAAATGCTCTCTCTGTGGTGTTTTTTGGCAACACTTAAGTTGTTCTCTCATTAGATTAGAGTTGGATATGATGATTCCTCATCTTCTACAGGATGCATTATGGTGTTAAGAAAAAAAGGGGTGGATAATGGTTCATCCAATCCCACTTTTGACCCACGCAATGAATATGACAGCTAGATACAAGTATGCTACAAATACAATTGAGACAAATATGAAACAGCTGCTAAATAACAATATCAACGACACAAATTTCTGCTTAAGCATTATTTTAATAAGCAAATGTATTATTATCCCTGCTCCTCTAGAGGATATAGCTTCTGATATATCAAAATGTTGCTATGCAACAAAAATAATAATCCTCTATGGGAGCTATGTAGTGATTTGGTGAACAGCTGTTCACATTATAGTAACCGGAACACTGTGCAGTCTAATCAGAAGCCAAAACCAAAACTATAATATGTTTAAACATATATTTATCATTCATATATCCTGTTTTATTTCTTTATCTTTAATATTTATCCATTTGATCCTGTATAACAGGCTAGCCACAATAGTTTCTACATCCAATATTTTCTTCTGCAAGTCCATAAAAAAAATATTAGAATACTTGAAGGGCCATTTTGAATAGCCACTAATCAAAATGTCTTTGAACATATTTTTCAAAGACATATTTTCTGAACATATTTTGAAGTAATATTAGAATTACATACAGTAATTAGGCCTGCACGATTATGACAAAACTCATAATTGACGATTATTCCCTTGAAATTGTAATTGAGATTATTAATTACGATTA
>NW_015517598.1:2345-3443 GCF_001515645.1 Sinocyclocheilus grahami | reverse complement strand
AAAAAAAAAACATTAGATGAACATCCAACTAAAATGTTAAATCAAATAAAACGTTTCGTGAATGGCGTATACATAACATCCTAGTGCTAATGTTTTGAGAAGATTATTAGACTAGATAACTTGCCAGCTAACATAAAATATGTTCTATTTTTCTAATGTTTCATTAAGTTATGAAAACGTCATTTTTTAATGATCTCTAAGGGATCATGCAAATGTTATGGGGATGTTACTTTTCAATGTTCTCTGGAACTACTTGTTTTGAAACGAGTAGTACGAATGTTAGATGAGCATCCAACTAAAACATTTCAGAAATAAAATGTTCCATGAACAGTGTATACATAACATTTTTGAGAATGTTATTAAAGACCAGATAACTTTGAACAAATGCTCTGTTACTATTACCGAATAAGAAGAAGGTTTGAGAGAACCTTTCCAGAACGTTAAGAGAATGTTTCTTGTTACCTGGAATTGTGCTGTTAAAACCAGCTTTAATAATTAACAAATGAACTAAATTGTAATACATTTATGTATTATGTACATCCAATGCAAAGACTTACTAAACCAAAGAGCACCTGCTGAGGTGAGGATGCTGAGGTATGCATGCTATAATATATCAATAAGATCAAGTGCATAAGTAAATTCTGCACCAAACAACCAGCTATTGTTCGGTCAAACCGATAGTATAGCCACCCAAACAAAGCGACTGCAGTTCCTTTAAGTGCCACTAGAGCCAAAGAAATCGCACACTTGCACCTTTCAGATGAATTAGCTCGCACAAACTGTACGAGTACGGGCCACATCTAGCATTTTCACCGGTTCACACAAAGCCTTTTGAGCAAGCGATAGAAGCAGTAGTGTTTTGCTGAATACTTCTGAGGGGATTTGAGAGAGGAATGTGGCGTGCATCCAAAAGCAGGCTTTAGAAAATCTATCAATTTGCAAACAGACTTAGCACGGCTGCAGCAGCGAGCCTCCTTCAGCTCCGACCAAAAGAAATATTCTCTGTATACTCCAGCGATGCACCCCACTTATGATGTAATTTCATTCGCACCATGAGCTCGCTTCCAGCCGCTCTCCCCCTCTTTCTTTCGCTATCAC
>NW_015517598.1:0-834 GCF_001515645.1 Sinocyclocheilus grahami | reverse complement strand
AACTGTGTAGCTGGTTTAAACTGGGTTAAGCTCAAAACTATATAGTGTCTGAAATAACGCCATAAGCTATAACTAACGTCCATGAATCATCTCCTCTTCAGAAGCCTGTGCTCTTTTCTTCTACAATCTTCAGGAGATAAGAACTGAATGAAATGATAAGAAACCACAGCAACAAAGTCTGTGAGTCATAACAAAGCGATGACACAAGTCACAGATACTTCACACAACACCAGAGTTCAACCAGAAAACACACACAAGTAAATAGCAGCTGATTACAAACGCGAGCGAGTCGGGGCCACGGGAGACCCGCTGGCATGAATATCAATCAGGCCTCCGGGGCCCTCACCTGCCTACCCAGGGGCCTGAACACAAGTTTCAAAAAACAAGCCTCTGTACACACCAGCTTATAGGATTACACAGATTTCAGATGAGCAGCAGGACATGTGTGTGACGAGCATCTGCATAAGAAAGTCCAACTGAAGGACACGTGTGATTGACTCACACTAGATGTTCTCCTCGTTTATCACACCGAATCCGAGCAAGACAGATCGTTAAGGACACAAATTAAG
Organism: Sinocyclocheilus grahami; assembly: GCF_001515645.1. Taxonomy (NCBI): domain Eukaryota; kingdom Metazoa; phylum Chordata; class Actinopteri; order Cypriniformes; family Cyprinidae; genus Sinocyclocheilus; species Sinocyclocheilus grahami. The sequence goes on along the minus strand of NW_015517598.1, from coordinate 265 downwards.
CACTAATTAAACACAGCACTCAAGGTGCGTGATCTGATCTAATCTATTATCATAAAGGGCAAAGCAAAAATGACATATGAGAAGTGTCAGAGTAAAACATTTAAAATGACTGGAAACAGCACAACATCAATGTGCATCCATTACTTTTTTGTGATCTCTGTGTTTATTTATATTTATTTATTTTTCCTTTGAAAATAGAATCCAATAATCTTTATTTCATTTATAACTTCAAAATGTATTTATTTATTTATTTATTTATTTATTT
>NW_015517597.1:2425-3443 GCF_001515645.1 Sinocyclocheilus grahami | reverse complement strand
GTAAATGAATTCAACTTAAATCAGTATTTCTTGATGCTATTCGATTCATGAACCGGTCGTCATCACACATTTTTAATCGATTTTCAACCGGCGCAGTGTGCATTGTTATATACCTATTATTTCTGTATTCAGTTTTTATTCTGTAACTAGTTGTGTAAGCACTGGGTTAATGTACTGTACGGAGGATATTTTTGATTGTACATTGTCTCTTACATGCACTGAAGCAGCGATTTAGAAATGCATTTCATATACGAAAGATACAGTTTTCTTTGTTCCCAGAAGAAAAGCAACGATGAACGCGTTTCATTCATGATTAACATTCAGCCATGCTTTATCTCAGCAGAATGCATCATCAACACCGGACCCAATCAGACCATTGAGAAGCTTCCATGAGCCAGATTTATTCAAGCTCTGATTGGTCCTCCATTTATACCGCGCCGACCCACAATGCATTCTCTCTCGGTCCCGTTCTACAGTTCAATCTGCGTTCACGTTCAATCTGAATCCAGATCAGCTTATTACAGTGACAATTAAGAGCACAGCGAGCATGGAAAACCATTAAACCATTAAATCCATCAAATATCATTAACTCCTAACAGAAGTAAAACATTTTATTACAGCCCTGCTTTCAATGATACTACAAAACATTTTTACTCAAAGTGCATTAATGGACATTTAAAAAAAAAAAAAGTGAGAATTTTTTGTCAAATATATTTTTTGAAAAATATTGTTAATTTATTGCATGCAATTAATTGAAGCATTCTTATTAAGATTATTTGAAATCTTATTAATTTTGAGTTTGGGCAGCACTTTATAATAAGCTCCCTTACAATAAGATTCCATTAGTTAACATTAGTTAATATATGAACTAACATGGACAATGAACAACACATTTATTTCAGTATTTATTAATCTTTGTTAACGTTAGTTAATTTAAATACAATCGTTCATTGTTAGTTCACATTGTTACTTTACAGTGCATTAACTAATGTTAACAAGCACAATTTTTGATTTTAAT
>NW_015517597.1:0-605 GCF_001515645.1 Sinocyclocheilus grahami | reverse complement strand
TATTAACTGTTAATATTGTGTAATTAATTATATTTTATTTATAGAAGGTTTAGCATAATTTGAATTCTCAGAGGCTACTTTTACAGAATAGTTTATGTTGAAGCAGCTAAACTTACAACAATGTTTGGGAACCTGTTAAACTGAATTCTGGACAGTCGAGAGCTTTACAATGTGCAAAAGAGAAAACAACTTAATATTTGACGACAGATTCTTCAAATGAACGTTCAGAAAACTTGCCCATGAGTTTTAAAAGACGGCGGTTTAACTCTAGTTGTCTGTCTGTCTGTTGTCTGCACATGCACAATATTTTATTCTGTGATTAACGGCTAATTAGAATGCGCAAAGACCTAAAATCAATATACAGAACCAGGATATTTCTACTTCCACATGTCATATGAGGGGTTATATAAAGTTAATGAAACTCTGAGGTGTGTGTGATGCCAGCTGAGACCCACAGCCGTCTCTCTCTCTTTCTCTTTCTCGCTGTTTCAAGGCTGTAGGCCATGCAGAAACGCTCTTCTGTTCTCACTCATGTTTTCTGCACTCGCTGATGTCTCTGCTCTCATTGTGAGGTTGTGTGTGTGTGTGTGTGTGTGTGTGTGTGT
>NW_015517596.1:1950-3443 GCF_001515645.1 Sinocyclocheilus grahami | reverse complement strand
TTTTTTTTTTTTTTGAATGACAGTAAGACCAGGAATGTGCATTAAAGAAGTAAATGGTCAATTATGTGTTTCATGTTGGCTTGTAATTGGGAATAACATTGATTTAGAGCAGTGTTTCCCAACCCTGGTTGGGACATTTTGGATGTCTTCCATTTCTAACACCCAGTCTAATGAGCAAGTTGAATCAGGTACATTTGATTAAGGAGACATGCAAAATATGTAGTGTCGAGGTACTTCGGGACCAGATCTGGGAACCACTGATATACATATATAGCTCACAACAGACTTCTCAAATAACTTTGACACTTATCAAAATCATGTTTCCATTGTTCACCTATAGCTGGTCGATGTCCCCAGAGGTGAAAGAGAAAAACACAATTGATTAACAGTGTCAATCCCTCGGAGCCTCCTTATCGTTTAGAAGACGTGCCACTGGAGAGCTTTTAGCCTAAAGGCAAAGGGAGTAGATCAGGGACATACTCAGGGTCACAAGGGCCCTTGAGACCCCAGTGGACCAGTGGTAAAGAAAATGGCATGACAAGAACACACAAAGCTGTCCCTTCAGATTTAACAGGGTGGTGCTTCCCATAAGCTCTGCTATAAATGAGACAGATGAACAACAGTAGTTCCTCAGTCTTTCACACGTTGTCTTAGAGTAACTAAAATTTTAGTTTTAATATGCATTAAAGTTGAACTAAAACTAAGTTATTTTGTGATATATTGTGCAAAATAAGTTAATGTAGTATTTCCCAACTCTTGTTCTGGAGAACCCCACCAGAACAGTCTGGTGTGTTGGGGCAAGTTGGAGCTAAGTTCTGCAGTAAATTATTTCACAGAAACAGGATTGGACACCCCTGGATTAGGGAGACATATCAAATGTGCAGTGTTGGGGGTACTTCATGGTTGGTGAAACACTTTGTTAATCATAAATGCAATAAAAGATGACATTCCTGACAAATACGTTTTCCATGTTGTATCAATACTGTTCACAATGTACAAGTGCAGCTGCCTCACATAGCCAAGTCTACCCTTATATAACCAAGCTGAGGAAACAGGGCAGGTCTTGTATCGTTCTTGTATGGACCCCAATGGAATTCCCTTTTGACAGGTGTTTCTGCACATGTGTTTTTGTGTTCTCTGTACTTGTGTTTTTGCAGTAGTGCCACTGCTCTGGGGATATGCAATGGGATAACAGGATAATATCCTCAGGGGGAAGACACTGTTTGTCATAGCTGATGTATTGCCACAAAATCTGACATGATCTACAAATTGGTCTTAAGACTGAATTTGGTCTAATTGTCTTGATTAAACAGAACTTATTACCACTAAGGAAAGTGTAGAGCAGAGGTCTTCAACTCTGGACCTTGATATCCACTTTCCTGGAAACATTAGCTCCAACCTGGATTAAACACACCTACCTGCAACTTTATATTAATCCTGAAGACTTCGATTAGCTTGTTCAGATGTGTTTGATTAGGGTTGGAGCTAAACTC
>NW_015517596.1:0-890 GCF_001515645.1 Sinocyclocheilus grahami | reverse complement strand
CTATCTCCCTCCAGTTGCTATGTTCCCCTTTGAAGACCATTATCCACATCAGGTCTTCAGTTGCTATGTGCAACCGGTTTGTTTTGCTTTTGTAAACATCAGCAGCACTATCCAGCCTTTAACTTACTTGTCCCGCTTAGAGAAAGTACCATTCTTGCCAGAATCTTGTGTGAAGAAGTTAAGCTGCAAGGAAAAAGACAAGCCCTCAAATGAATGACATCTTTCTGAAACAGCGTCTGAAATATGCTGTTAAAATTATTTAACATGCTACAGTAGTAGTAACTGAATTTCTATAGTTCACCATTTTGCTACATATACCTATTATAATCATAGAATCTATTATAAATTGAACTTGGATATTTGTAGCAAAACAATATATATATTGTAGTGGAGGTTTTAGACTCTCAGTTATGTCTAATATGAACTGCAACACTGAATTCATTTTCTCAAACCATTCTACGTATATGCAATTATACATAGGTTATAACTTTCTAAGCATTAATATATAACTACATATATTACAGCAGAATTGAGTTTTGTTTGCATTATTGAATCACTATTTTCTTGTTTATAACTGTAAAGCTGCGTTGAAACAATATGTACTGTATAAAGAGCTATATAAATAAAATTGACAGTGAATAAATCTGAATAGAACGTTCAAAGGCTTATTTAAAGACTTGTGGCGCCACCATGTGTAACAGAGCAAAAATTAGGAAAGTGCTTTATGGAAAGTTTTTTTTTAAAATCTATTTGTAATGGACCTCAGAAATAAATCTATTTAATCTAATGCTCAAATGTTTGTTATTAGTCATTTTCTGTCATATTTATCATATTTTTCATGTTTAAGTTCAAATGTGATCCCATAAGGCAATGTTGGCTCTGACTTACCA
>NW_015517595.1:2167-3444 GCF_001515645.1 Sinocyclocheilus grahami | reverse complement strand
CACACACACACACACACACACATACATACATTCACCTGTCACCTTCTGACACTCTTCAAAACCTTTAAAAACATAAGGGTAATCCAATGTCCGTCTAAAAATGAACAATTCTAATGAATTTAGTTGCATTTGCTTTTGTGTTTTTGGTGGATTTAGATAAAGTAAGGTGACGTTCCCATCACAGCTTTGACACAGATCTGTTTTTGATCATAAAAATCACAGTCTGACATTTTCATATCTGATCTGGGCCACTTTTGTGTGGAAATAAATCTGATACTTATCTGATTTTTGCGACGTGACGTCAATGTGTATTTTTTTTAACTTCCAACCCAAAAGTGACTGTAATCGATTTACACTTTCATAAATCATCGTTTATAAATAACACTATATTAAATATATATATATATATATATTATATGACATTTATGACACTTATTTTAAACAATCACAGTAGCAGTTTAAAATGTTTAGCTTAAAATAGAGATGTAAGTCCGTAGATGGAAACCCAAACTTCTTCTAATTTCATAAAACCTAAAAATGTGATGATATATTTAATGGTATTATGAAAACTGTTTGTCAAGATGACTATGTGTGACTATGTGGGTCAATCGCCTGTTTAGATCAGTGGGCTGCATTAAAAAGGTCATGAGAACAGCCTCTCAAAAAATGAATTGGCACTTTCTTGCATCGAATAGTTTTTTAGAAACTCTTTTGATAACACTTTGCTTTCAAACACATCAGAGCCAGCGGCGTCTGGTGTAACTGTCGATTTGCTGTGATTACTTGTTTGTGTTAGTTTGTGTTTACAGCGGGCCAAAACTCCACACGCTCATTTTCTGGAGACGACATTTAAAGAATGGCCCAAATAATTACGTGAGTCATCAAATTACTGCCCACAGACGTGCTGTTCTATACCTGAGATGCACACAAACAAACATAAACAGACCTCGGATGCAAACGTCCTGCGTATTCCCACTCAAACGCACACTTGCAAACGCACAGGTGAACTGGGCTGCATCACACTCACCCGTCCAGATCCTCAGGTGTGTGTTACTGTACTTGTAATTTATTCCAGGTCTAAGTGTCGTTTCAGATCCGAGCCTGTCTCATCTCCGTCTCTGAGGGACGCAAAGACATCTGTCCATCCCGTCTGCCCGAGCGTCTCCTCTCCATTCACAAAAAACACAGCTGAGCATCCAACTACAAGCCCCAAACAACGGCACACGCGGACAGATGGAGAGGTTTGTGTGGACGCTGACAGGAAGGAGGAGAGAGAG
>NW_015517595.1:0-727 GCF_001515645.1 Sinocyclocheilus grahami | reverse complement strand
GGGGGGGGAAATTATCCTGAATATAATATAAATATTGTAATTTGTAAAATACATTTAATAATATATCATTATTTTCTTTAAAAAAATAAATAAATATATATATATATAACATTATATTAATTTATATACTATATTAAAATATTAATAAAACATTTACTGAATGTCATCGAAGTCATAAAAGCTAATAATTAAAGCACAATTATGACAGTAATTATGTCTTGGTAAAACAAAATATTTTTATACTCTTAAAAAAGAACCAGAAAGATGCAATTAAAAGAAAGTAGTGTATACTTTTTGGTTTTTTGGCTTGAAAAATAGAGTGGTGGGATTTGACGCATCTGACAGTGTTGTAGTTTTTGACACAAAAGCTTTTAGCTGATTCTGTGAGTCAAAGTTGGCATTTGTCATGCATTTATCCTACTCATGAATATTTATTATCTTTCTTTAGTTTGTAGTTTAACGTAACATCTTTCAGATTTCTTTAAATGAGAGAAATTTTATTTTAATAACAATAGTAAAATTGTCTGCTTTGCTACTTGCATCCGGTCAAAAATGAACTAAAAATTCCAAACGATGTGAATAATCAAAGATTTTTCAAATTATGCCACAATCAAAATCAAAAAGTTCAATCAGCCAATCAATTCACTGCAAAGGTTGTCTGCATTTCTGTAAGCAGACAGAGAGATTTTACTCTCAGAAATGGCAGTACCTTTTAACAAATACAGCT
>NW_015517594.1:21727-22191 GCF_001515645.1 Sinocyclocheilus grahami | reverse complement strand
ACAGAGGAGAGCAGGCGCGGTGACAGCAGACAGAAAGAGTAAAAAAAACAGCATATCCTAATGGCAGTCAACAGTGATATAGACAGCAGGTTATTTCTGAAATCAAATTGCTATTCTTTTTTGACAAGTTCTGAGTTTGCTTTTGCTATGAATCAGAAAGCGTATAATCCCAAAAGATGCTGTCAGTACAAGAGTTCACAGGTGTACGGTGATGATATTTTTGATGCCATTGTGCTTTAAAGGGATAGCTCACCCTGTAATTAAAGTTCTCTCATCATTTATTCACCCTTACAGCATTTCAAACCTGTATGACTTACTTTCTTCTGTGTAACATGAACAGAGAAATTCAAAATAATACATTGGTTGCTTTTTACCATGCAATTAAGTCTCTTATCAGCAAGACTGCATTTATTTAATCAAAAATACAGTAAAAACAGAATTATTAAGAAATATTTTTACAATTT
>NW_015517594.1:18747-20364 GCF_001515645.1 Sinocyclocheilus grahami | reverse complement strand
TGTCTGCGTAGGGAGCATCTTATCTTGGACTAACATCTTCAGATAATAAAAACATGTATTTCTGAGTGGGGGTGAGATGCAGAGAGAAAGCACACACGAGAGAGATAGATGGACAAGCATGGCAATATCAAGCAGGGATTGAATTCATAGATAATCCTCTCACCCTATCTGAGGGCAAACACTTTCTCTTTCTCTCCCCTTCACTCTCTCTCTGACGGAGTAGATGAAACACGTTCTCCTGGAATGATAAGAAGGCCAGTGAATTATATGAGCTGATACATATAGGATCATCTTTAATGATCCACTGGCATCGGAATCTGCTTTAGTTCATTTCCTAGCTTAACTTAAGAAGAGAGTCAAACACTGTCTCAAAGCAAGTATCTTAAAGATGATGGTTTCAAGCATCAAATTGTAGTCTGTTTGTTTTTTAATTGATCAGTATTGACTGATATTGGATATTTTAAATTGTGCAAGCTAATTTCTTCAATTTTAACATTTAGATGTGAAATCATCTAACATATGAACATGTGTTTTACTGTACATGCTTTATAATGTTGTGAATTGATGCATTACTTTTAGCTTTTAAAATCAATAGTTTTAAGTATGTTAATATTTAAACATATTTCGTTTAGGAGTTGTGGTTCCTTGTCCCTCTTGCCTTGGGCTTGCTCAGTTTGGGTTTAAAAGATAATTAATATTACTGATTTCACTGGACTGATACTATCAGATGAGAATTTGAACTAAATTGAACTGGATGATGAAACTAACATGTACGCTATTACTGTATTGAACTGAATTGTGTAGAATAATGACACTATTGCCTTCTGTAAAACTGCTTATATTTGAAATGAACCTGTTTCATAATTGATGAACTGGAGCATTGACACAGTAACTGAACTGAATTGAAACAACACTGAACAAAATTCAGTTGAATAATGACACTAGAGCTGCTTTCTAGCTGACATTTAAGTTGTTTCACAAATTATGCATTTTACAACATTAACAATGTTATTTTCCTGTTTATTAATGTAAAAGCTGCCTTGAAACATTGTATAAATAGCTATAGAAATAAATGCAACTAGAATTGACTATATACAGCAACAATTTTAATATTGGTCTTTTATCAGTTATAGGCCATTAATTATATCAGTATCAATCAGAATTCATATTAATACATTTCATTTTATGTAATATGTAACCCTTAAAAGATTAATTGAACCAATGATCTTTATAGGTTTTTTAAAAATAAATATTAAATATTAATATTAAATATTATATTAATATTAAATATTAAACAATATTAAACTCCAAATTAAGTGGATGTTTAAGACTAAGTAAATACGGCTTTCTTTAAACACTGTATGCCACAGAGCCTAGACAATCGTTTTTATATGTTTGGTATATATTGAAAAGGCCTTATTGTCCAGTTATTGCTTACTGTTTCATTCTTGTAATTTTAGGAGCGATCAATAATATTTAAGCCCATTATAAAACACTCAGCAGCACAGTGGGGCAGATTAAGACTCCGTTACTTGGGGGGCAGCAGGAAGGTAACATGGAGAATGTGTGGATTGCAGGGAATTGCAGTGTTTGTCATCTAAACAGGTGATTTTCAAG
>NW_015517594.1:2390-2791 GCF_001515645.1 Sinocyclocheilus grahami | reverse complement strand
GCAACCGCTGCCTGACTGGCCAGAGGGTTGAGCTGAGGAAGTGAATACAAAATAAAAATGAATGATTTGGCACATTGATTACAGCAAAAAAATGATTTAATTCTGCAGGCATTATTCATAAATTAAATGAGGTGACAACTTTAAATTAAACAGGTACATTTATACCTAACAGAACAAATTATACTTAAAGAATAACGTTCTGTGGATGAACCATATGGATAACCATGTATAACCATGGATTACTTTTATTTTAAAAGGCACTTTTATAGTTTACATTTTTAAACAAAAAAATTGAAATGTAGGTCCACTGAAAATGTTTTCTTTTTAAAATGAAGAAAATTACTTATTAAAATTAACTATTGCAAATAAAACACTTCATTTCAACCATGACATTTTTTTTT
>NW_015517594.1:0-924 GCF_001515645.1 Sinocyclocheilus grahami | reverse complement strand
ATTTTGTGGAAAAGAAAGGTTTGGAATGACATGAGGATGAGTAAATGCTCATAGAATCTTAATTTTTGGGTGAACTAAAGAAGTAGCAGGAGGAACCAAGAAAGTAACAATGTCTAACAAATTTCAGCCTATATTCTCCTCCTGTTTCCTGTCTCCTCTGTCCACACCCCCCATCTCTCAGCGGGGGCCATTCAGCTTTGTTAAAGTGAGAGCATTCAGCTGCCATTCATCTTTCATCTTATCACACCATCATATATTACCAGGCTCTCTGAAATCAAATGATGAGAAAATACCACGGAGCGATCAATACTTTTTCATTGACAGTAAAGGTTAAGCACATTAAGAATGACACCGCATTTGTCTTATGAAATCATATTTCATGTTGGTGGCCTAAAATTGGCTGAGATTGATACTATGTCCCCTGGACTGAAAGTCACCCTTTTTTTATCACTAATCACAGAAATCGTCTCTTTGTGGCCAGCGTTTCTTTGTCCTTCTGCAAAAGTCAAGTGCCAGTTGATAATATCAGCGACCCAAAATGTTAAGGGCAACGATTTTAGCTCCTCAATGCCTCACCATGTGGCTATTGTGAGTGGTAAAAGCTCTCAGAGACTTCAGGACATTTCAGCCTTTCATCTTTAGAATTTGTCAAGAGATTTGCAAATGATTCTTCTGTACACAGAGGCAGCATGGAGACGCTACTTTAAAACAACTGCAAATTGTTTCTCAACGCTTCGTCTAACGCGCTCATCCTTTTTATTGTCACGCATTAGTCAAATTTCAAATCGCTTGCGATTTCCTGCCGAGTAACCCAGTGACACCGTGAATGCTTATTCTATTAAATAGAAAAGCAGAATAGCTTTGTGATTGCAGGAAAGGTGTCTGCGTAGGGAGCATCTTATCTTGGACTAACATCTTCAGATA
>NW_015517593.1:19364-21977 GCF_001515645.1 Sinocyclocheilus grahami | reverse complement strand
ACAGTTTCCACAAAAATATTAAGCAGCACATCTGTTTTCAACATTTAGTGTAATAATGTTCCACATTTATATGTATTTTTGATCAAATAAATGCAGTGAGCATAAGAGACTTCTAAATCTTACTGAACTTAAACTTTTGAACATAGGGTAATTGTTCATCATTTATTATAACCAAAACATTGATGGAAATACATGTAATTGCATCTTGATATTAGATCATATAAGTTAACAATCATTTTAAAAAAGTAAGTTTAAAGTTCACATGACGTTTTTGGCCACAATAACAGAAAGGCACAAAGTATTGTTGACTTTATTTGTACTTTGTCATTTATAAATGTATATATTACAGAATTGCTTTTTTCCCCAAATATATAAACTTCAGTTGTCACTGTTCTATGATGTCTATATAATTGCATTAATGGTATGGTAATGTTATAATACTGACATTTAAATTGAACTGAAATCTCAAATTAAGACGTTTTTAGCCTTATGTGTACAGTAATTCCACATGTTCAAATATACTGATAATTCCTGAGACTCAAATGATATTTCATAGGCTTTAGTGTAAACAAAGGTTCCACTTGATCCACAGATGGCAGCTGTGTGAATCAGTGTCCAGATGAATACTTCAGAGGGGAGACACAGCACTGTGAGCCCTGTCATCCTAACTGCCTCACCTGCATGGGGCGGCACAGCCACGAGTGCCTGAGCTGCAGAGCTCACCTCTACAGAGACGCCAAGGAATGTGTGGACACATGCCGCTCTGGGTAACTACAACACTTCAATGCCTGTAGGAAACATACAGTATATCACCTAGGCCAATTAATCAGATAGTATTAGGTCATACTGGACTGGCTTCTTAGTTTCTTATAGATATTGCATTGCATTTTCTGTTTTCAAATAATTTTGATTGAATCTTTTCCAGTCACTATGCCTCAGCTGTCTCTAGGATGTGTGAGCGTTGTCATGAGAGCTGTGGAGAGTGTCTTCAGGCCAGTGCCGAAGGGTGTGTGAGCTGCAGAGAGGGGATGCTGTTTATCAGGAAACAGGGGCGCTGTGTGTCTTACTGTCCTGAAGCGTACTACCATGATATACACCACAAAACATGTGAAGCCTGTCACCTCATCTGCAGAACATGCACAGGTACAGTATGGAAGAAATTATGCATGAGACTAAATATTTACATTAAACATGCCCTTGTGAAACAGAAGTGAGCCTAATTGTAATGAATAAACACTTGGAGTGTATTTTGATTCTTAAAATAATATTTAAAAAAATTATACTTGCAGATAATAAAATAATAATGCAATAGGCCACTTACTGTACTTACAGAGAGCACACTTTCACGACTTAATGTTTCTTAACACAGTACACTTTTAATTTAATTAAAAGTTTTACTTTAAAGCATATTTAAAATATTGTTTTTTATCATGCTTTAAAGAAATACACTTATGTCTTGACTTACTATACTTACTAAAACACCTGTAAAGTACTTGATTTTAATTTTAACTGTAGTGTGTTATTCGATATTTACAATATCAAGTAAATATATTTTAAATGCTAAACTTTGTCATTACAACTGTGTAACTTACAAATTACAAATATATTTAAATACATCACATACATGAAACTACAGTTTACCATATAAGTTTGTCAGAATATTTGTCAGTACATTTTAACCATATTTCAAAGACAAAAGTAACTTAGAAATTACACATAAAGACTTATGGTACGCACCATAAGTCTTTATGTGTTCATTTCTAAGTTACTTCTTAGTCGAGTCCTCCTGGAAAGTTTGTGTTTTTATAAGTTGGGAAGTAATTATGATGTCAGGTGCGTTCAAATCACTTTGGTTGGAGTAAGATGGCGATCACTTTACATCTATTTCTACAAAATGATGAGTAAAGGATGTGCATTGGGTGTGTTTTTTCTTTAAATTGTTACATATTTTATCATAATTGTACAATACAGTGGTATGTTTTTCTACATGCAACTTAGTTTTATTGTAGTGTTTACTGTTAATATAGTCGCTGCATCCACTGTGTCCAACATATTTTCTCACTGATGCTTGGGATTTCTGACAATTTAAACACACCATTTAGTTCTTACACATCGTAATTTCAAGTACTTTTTAAGTTCAACTAATTCCATTTAATATATTACATGCAGTTAAGTGTCAGAAAACATCACATTCAATTTGCACCCAACCATGTTCTAACCATTCAAGTATATTATTTCCATAAAAAGTAGTTTTAAAAGTAGGCTAAAGTTTTTTTTTTTTTTACAAGGGGTTGATTACAGGTTGACCTGCCATTTTCTTCAGGAATTAAATCAACTTTTAAATGGTTTATGCATATAACTATTTTATATAACACTTTAAAATTCTATTTTTAACCATTCAATAATTTAAGCCTAAAATGCTGGAATGTCATTTAAATTTACAGGCAAGAGTGTTGAGGATTGTGACTCATGTCACCCAGGTTATACACTCTCACAGGGTGTTTGTGAGTCACCCTGTACCACTGGAGAATACGCTGAGCCTGAGGTAAACTTCTGTTCCTGTGCAGTCTATTCAAACATGTTTACTTCCTGATCAACTTTGACCCCTTTTTT
>NW_015517593.1:18864-19354 GCF_001515645.1 Sinocyclocheilus grahami | reverse complement strand
TTTTTTATGAATGTTGTCACCTGATATCTGTTGTGATCTCTCTACAGGAACAGGGCTATAAGTGTGTGTCATGTGATAAGTCCTGTTTAGAATGCAAAGGTCCTGGGCCTCATAACTGCACCATCTGCCCAGCACAGTTCATTCTGACCCAAGAGGGGCGCTGTCTGCCCTGCTGCACCAACGAAAAACAGGAAGACGCCGCTGAAGTTCAGCAGGAGTGCTGTAACTGTACTGAAACCAGAGGTATTGTGACTAAGTGACAATTCTTTAAAATATTACCTGCACTAAGAGGTTGATCAGTGACAATTGACAACATAGGCTCAGTGGAAAACATGCCTCTACCTAGTGATTCATAACACTGCTTCGTGAAGCTTCAAAACCTTTGCAAATAGTTTGTGTGGTTAGGAGCACCTTTCAAAGTGCCAAAGGCACAGGTTTTTACCTAATCTCAGATCAGTTTTATGAATTTGTAGATATATTTATTGCCACA
>NW_015517593.1:18523-18844 GCF_001515645.1 Sinocyclocheilus grahami | reverse complement strand
ATCTCAGATCAGTTTTATGAATTTGTAGATATATTTATTGCCACATTTGTTTACTAAAAACAAAGCGTAGTATTTATTAGTCTCTTATTGGCCTTTTATGCAAGCCCCCGATAAAACAAGCAAAATAAGCCCTTTGCACAAATCCCTGCAATGTTCTGACCTCGGAACACTTTTATCATGGTGCATAATTTGTAAACTAATACATTTCGTCATATGCATCACATAACAAGCTCCATATGTATGGCTTTGCTGATGTAGTAAACTTGCTCAGTAGCGCACCCGGTACCACACTCCAGTCCCTCGAGTCATGATAAAAGAGCT
>NW_015517593.1:0-1254 GCF_001515645.1 Sinocyclocheilus grahami | reverse complement strand
TGTGGGCTAATTTTCATTTTTGGGTGAACTAACCCTTTAATACTGTGAATCCGGAAATTGTGCAGCTCTTTAATTTGTTGTAATATCAGTCTTGCATTTGCTTCAGCTTCAATGCGCAACAAACTGACTGTCAACAGAAAACGTAGTCTGTATAATCTTATCTGCTCTAAAAATCTATACCATACTATTGCTTTAACATCCCTATTTGGAATTTAGAAGCAGTGTGAATTTATGTGTGAATTTATGCATACATTCTCTCACACACACACACAGCCACGTGAGAAGGGAAGCCTGTCTCACAGGAGTGTCTACAATAAGCCGCCAGATGGTTGCTAGTTCTCAAACAGAGAATGTGTGTTGATGGAGAGAAAGAGAGTGGGTGAGGGTGAAAGTGGAAAGGTCTGTCGCTCTCTCCCTCCACCAAGACATTGAATTAATCCATCCATCCATCCTCCACAGCAGGAAACAGGAAAAGTGGGTGGGCATTATGTCATCATCATCAACCCATCTTTTCTGCTCTCTCTCCCCTCTTCTTTATGAATCACTCTTCCGCTTAGTGTCCACACACTCTGGCATTTATAAACATGCAATCGTACAAACACATAGGCAAATAAATGAGCCATGAATTTGAATAATGGCCAAAGCAGGTCAGCTGTACATAGACTTATTACGATACAACATGTGCCTGTATTCAACATGACAAACACTCATTTATGATCCAAACGCAAACAAAAGCAGCTGCCCGTGTCTTGCATCATAAAGGATGCTGATGCTAACGTTAAACCTCTTCCGCTATTAAAGATGCATCACAAACAAATTCCCATCCCTCCTTCTTTCCCTCCTATCTCAATGCTTGGGGTGTCAAATAACAACATGCTTCCTTCATCCCCTGCTAGAATTACCCATAGTGCACTCACCACCACGGCTGAGGCACAGTTCTGTCTCCTGTCCTGGGTTTCAGATCATGGATGTGCGCCTGTGTCTCTCAGCGTCAGAGATGCTCGGTTCACCCACTGCCGAGAGCTTCCACCATTTTGTGGTCATGTGACCCTTTCTAGCACCAAATAAGGGCGTGAGGCTGTTCTCTCCGCCCTGAGCTTGAGATACAAATGAGGGAGACTCAGCAGCAAGACTGCTGTGAGGATCAATGAAACTGATGGGTCTGACTGCACAGGTGAACTGTGAGTGAGTCTGGCTGTGCAGATGAGTAGGAGCGGGACCAGATAAGATACATTTCTGCGGGAGCGGGCGGGC
>NW_015517592.1:2907-3445 GCF_001515645.1 Sinocyclocheilus grahami | reverse complement strand
ATATAATGTCTATGTTAAAAGTGATACCGCTAAGGAATCATTAAATCGGCTCTTTGAACAGGTTCATTAAAATGAGCCAAATGAATCACTTTCCAACGCTACCGGGATCTCTACACGCTACGCTGAACAGTCACGTGACCTCGAATGTCACGGCAACGTCGTTACGTTCGACCAATCAGCAGCGTCTGCGGCTTGTGGGAAGAAGCGAGAAACTCCGCACATGTGTTTCATCAGCCGAGCCTCGCTGAGGAAGAACGGGCCGCTTTCACATCTCACCCAATATAGACCAGATCAAGCATCTGTTACAGGTATTACTAGTTATGTGTGATTTTAGTTCATGCTTTTAATATGCTCATATATGTGATTAGACACGCATCAGTCCAGATGTCAAATCACAGCAGCTCGTCCTGCTATATGTGCTTTACAGCTGCAATAAGTGTACTTTAATGTAATAAACGAACAGCGTAACATATATTACCAATATGCTGCATTTACAAAAGTCCAGTGATGTTGTAAGGTTGCGAAGATTGTGCTTTTT
>NW_015517592.1:0-1534 GCF_001515645.1 Sinocyclocheilus grahami | reverse complement strand
GCCCCTTTGAGAGATCGCCCAATCATCAAGGTGGGACAAAAATACAGGGACTGAATGTCCAATGAGCAATCAGATTCTCTGTATAATGTAAATAGAGCGCAATAGTTCCCACCCCCACGTTTTCAACAAATTGGTTCAGAAGTGAAAGCCTTCATGAAAGAGCTGTTAAGAACCAAAGCAAACCGCTACGACATGTATCACATTACAAACTTTTATTCAAAGCAAAAAATGTATGTAAAATTGGCAAAAGACTGCTAATAATTTTGAGGGAAAGAACTGCAGTACCTTGAACAAATAATCAAAATAATCAAATAAAAAGAGCGAGAAATAATAAAAACAACTTTTTGATTAATATATATAAAACAATATATTTTAGGTTTATTTAAAAATATGCATATATAGATGTACACAAATATTTAGTTTGAGAGCGTAGGAAGACTACATAATTTACAGTGCTTCATATGAATTGATGGGTCCTAAAGTGCTCTTTTGGCTCTATTTGCTTGTTTATATTCTCTGATTGGTGGAGATCCTCTGCAGAATCGTGGGTAATGTAGTTCACTGGGAATTCTGCTGTTAAACAATTATCTAAAAAAAAAAATAAGTTGAAATAATGCTGGCTGATGGCTTCAGCAGAAGCATATACCACCAATGAACAACCTCTCAGCACACAGCAGGCCAGTCTTTACTGGTTTATAAGTTATTGTTCAAAATGTATTTCCTTATGAAGAAAATGAATGGGATTTTTAGTTCAGAAACCAGATTTTTGCACTCTGTAGCACTCCTACTGAAGCACCACTTCCAGACAGGGAGCCACAGTGACTTATTTAGAGGCTCTTGTCCAATGAACATCAGTTTTTGCTCAACTTAAATGATGAAATCAAAGAATATTGTTTGTACTTCCATGGCACATATACAAAAACCATGGTACTCTTGTGGTCTTGAATTCATGTGTGGAAATATTTGGACATGATTACTTTGGTAACACATTTTATGTTCTTATTAATCCGCAGCATCAGAATGTGTGGTATATGGGCCTTGTTTGGTAGTGATGAGTGCCTTTCAGTTCAGTGCACCAATGCCATGAAAATCGCTCATCGCGGCCCAGATGCTTTCCGCTTTGAGAATGTCAACGGTTTCACCAACTGCTGCTTCGGGTTTCACCGCCTTGCTATCGTGGACCAGCTGTATGGCATGCAGCCTCTGCGAGTCAAGAAGTTCCCCTATCTTTGGCTATGTTACAACGGTGAGATCTACAACCACATCAGGGTAGGTAGTTTTTGATATTTCTGCACCATTTTTCGTTCTGATTATATCCATTCATAAAAGTTTCTTCCACTTATGTGCCTGATATCCAGTGCTTGGTAGATTACTTACAAAAATGTAGTCCTTTACCGAACACAAATTACATGGTGATTAATAATGATAATTAATACTTTTAGATTACTTAATATACTCAGACTACTTTTTGATTACTTTTAGATTACTTTTAGGGATACACGATATATCGGCCACCATATCGGTATCGGCCGAT
>NW_015517591.1:1925-3445 GCF_001515645.1 Sinocyclocheilus grahami | reverse complement strand
TATCTGTAATCCGGTCAAGAGATCAAGGATATTTTTCACCTAAAAATTCCTTAATAGTGACGTTGTATTTTTGCAAGAAACCCATTTGAGAAATTAATCTCAGGTGTTTTTTCATTCTAAATCCAGAGGGGTTGCAGTGTTATTTAATAAGTGTTCATTTTTCTGTCATAGCAGATAAAAGCGGTATATATTTGATCATAGCTGGCACGCTATTTCAGAATCCTGTTCTCCTTGTTAACGTTTATGCACCCAACTTTGATGACTCCATTTTCATAAATCGGTCGTTTGAAACTCTTCCCTCTTTGAATACTCATAATTTTTGCCACTGATCTCAAAGCAGAGACCAGACTGGACTGTCTTCATTATGTCTGTTGTTTCAATTATTATGTATTTTACTTTCCACTCATAACAAAAAATAAATAAAATAAAAAAATTTATAACATCACTTTATATTGGAATCGTTGTACATCTCAAACATTGTTCTTATGTACACTACTAAAAGTCTGGAGTCAGTATGAATTTTTAAAAATAAGTACTTTTTATTTGGCATTAGTATCCGTTAAATTGAGCAAAAGTGACCGCAAAGACTTTTACAACGTTACCAAATATTCTGTTTTGAAACAGTGTTGCTCTTTTAAACCTTTTATTCTGTTAATCAAAGAATCTGGGAAAAAACCCAGTTTCCACAAAAATATTAGACCGCAAAAACGTTTCAACATCATAATAATCAGAAATGTTTCTAATAATCAGCATATTATACTGATTTCTGAAGATCATGTGACACTGAAGACTGGAGGAATGATGCTGAAAATACACAGAAATAAATTACATTTGAAAATATATTAAATAGAAAATAATTATTTTGAATTGTTATAATATTTAACAATATTACTGTTCATGTTACACATTAAAACATAAAACAATTAAGCCAAATTTGCATTTAAAGTACACTATTTAAAGTATTGTTACACAACACCTCAGCTTTGCATTGGTGTCAAGATCACAATGTTTATTTTGTGATCACTCTACATTATCCCTTAAATTAAACATAACTTACGCTATCTCTTGGGTATATGGCACATACGAATTCTAGATGTGCATTGTTCTGAAGCATTTATTTGATCTGAAAATGTCATTAACACGGTGTATCTAGGAACGTACAAGATGCCTCTGGCAGGCTCTGTGTCACAGGTATCGTGTTTATGAGGCTTTTCACTCTGTTTTAAAGGAAAGGACATGGCTGCAGTCCAGGGGACACTGATGGCTCTGGGAAGTGTAGCTCTCACAAAGGATGATGGTCATTACCGTGGAGACAAAGACTGGTTTCATAGGTGAGCTGGACAAAGAAGGGTGTCACCCGTTTGTTTGCACTTTGCCCGTAGATGTGCCGAGACCGGCGAGTAAACTCTCGGGGCCTTTGCAGCAAAGCCTTCTTTCCTGGGGTAAAATGTCCAGAAAATAAATTTAGTATATCCATAATGTATATCTAATCACTTTCAGCTCCTGATTATGTCCGTTGA
>NW_015517591.1:0-476 GCF_001515645.1 Sinocyclocheilus grahami | reverse complement strand
AGTAGTAAAAACTAAAAAATTAATTTTTTTGCAAATTGAAACAGACTTTATGCCAACAGTCAGAAGTCTGGATCTATGGAAGTAAATCAAATCAGAAACAGCTGCTCCGTCTCATGCAACCTCGAAGTACACACTTCCTGCATTTCAGCATTTGTAATTGTGTTTTAGGAAAGCCAAGGTCCACAAGAGGGAGTTTTCTGAGGACCAGCTGCGTCAAGGTCGCAGTCTTATCGGCTTGCAGATGGGAAGCAATCGTGGAGCGTCTCAATCGGGCATGGTAGGGTACGGCACCCCACGGCAAATCATGCGCTACGACTCTCCTCGACACAACGGCCATCAGAGCAATCCCTAAACACTACATAGTTCTGTATTTAAAACCTCCACTGGAGCCCAAAGCCAAATCCAGAGCTCCAGATGTAGGAGGAATGTGTACGTGTGTGTATATATAGACTCTCACACCAGTCCTAGAATTACAC
>NW_015517590.1:2003-3447 GCF_001515645.1 Sinocyclocheilus grahami | reverse complement strand
AAAAAAATCGTATCAGGTAATAATAACATGCTACTGAATATTTTGCTCATTCACATACATTCTAATAAAATATGCATTTTACGTCCAAGTCACTTAGATAAAGATAATGACAAATAAATATGTAAGCACAATATAAATATACGTTACACCTAAGTTACATATATATTGGTCAACCAAATGTGTGAATAAAAAGCTCAGAGCTCTTTAGTCTCCAAAAAAGTTGGAGTTTTTGTGAAACCATATTTAAAAATCTAAATTTTTTATGAAATAACGTGTGTAAAAACATCTTAAATAAACAACTGGACTATAATATATTATCTAATTAAGCCTGAATAAGTTTGACATGTTTAACCTACAGTTTGCCAACATAACACAGGAACAGATAAAAGCTTTCTGTAGCCTGCATAATGTTGTTTGTACAACTTTTAGTTCTTCTGTTCACTTTTATTCAACCATATACAGACCACCCAAGAACCAGGGTTATTGTAGTTAACTTGTTAGTTATTTTTTAACTGAAATGAACTGAAACTTAAACATTTCTCATTTTTGTTTAATTTCACTTCAAGTACTAAAATACACTAAAACTAATGAATAAAAATTAATAAACACCACATATATATATATATATAAAATGATAGAAACAACAAAACTATCAAAACTTTAAAATGAGAAGAGAAAATATAATAATCAAATCTAATTCAAAATGTTAACAAAAGCTATATTAGCATATACTAAAATAAACATGTCAAGAAGCACTGGTTAATTACACAGACAGGAGTTTTCCTAAGCAAGAGTCATTCTGTCAGCTGCTGAGTTACTAATTCATGACTGCTGCTTGATCACATGTGACAGCATTCTGACATCACAGATCTGCTGGATTTGATGTGCTTGAGTGAGTGTGTCAGCTGGTGATCTATGCCTCGACTGGCCCCTCCCCCTGCTGGATGTGGTTGGCCAGCTGGTGTCCATGGAGACGCAGCTGTGGAGTGGGTGAGAAAGACTGGAGACCCCAGCACTCATGAGGGACGACATCTGCCCTGTAACTTCACTATGTTCACAGATCTAGATATGGCACACACAAGCACTTTTCACAAGTACAGTGTATTTTGGTGATTTATGATATATATATATTTTTTAATGCACAATTCTCATGTTTTTGTTTGTGAGGCTGATTAGATACACTATTATGTAGCATAAAAAAATTGACCTAGAATCTGTATTCATTCTTAAAATGTTGATTTGTTTCTTCATTTGAAAAGATGAAAAGAAATAGTTGCTCACCAATGGATCCTCCGTAGAGAATGGGTGCCGTCAGAATGAGAGCAAAAAGCTGTTTGCAAGAAATAAATCCACCATTCAGACATTTTTTCATAGGCTATTTTGGCTAGAAGTTAAAAAGAATTGATGGACTGGAGTGGTGTGGATTATTGTAATGTTTTTATCA
>NW_015517590.1:0-858 GCF_001515645.1 Sinocyclocheilus grahami | reverse complement strand
AAGTACTTTGTCAATTTTAGGTGAGCTTTGATATTTTGAATTTGAAGTCAAGCGAATGCAATCAGAAACTGGTCTGGGATCAGGAACTCTGAGAGAGAAAAAACAGATTTGTACAAATAACAGGCCCTAACAGTGTACAGCTCCAATGGGGACATTTTGAGCTCAGCTGTTTGCTGTCTGAGAGTGAAGATGGGCTCTCTGTCATACAGATGTTATTGTTAAACGCATGAATATTAAGCAGATCCCCGGCGAGTCTCTGTGTTTAAGTATGCAGCACGCGCTCCAGCAGGTGTTTTCGCGGGAGATGTGGGAGGAGCGCGCGGGTCACAGAGCTTTAATTCGGCCTAATTTGCAGGTCAAAGCGAGATGGCACGCTCTCATCCTTTCTTTTCATCTCTCCCGCGCTCCTTCATCTCTCCCGCTCGTTTTCGAGCCGCTTTTGTTCTGTTTATGTGGTCTTGAAAACATTCAGTCCCCTCCCCTCCCCTCCCCCGACGCCATTTTCTTTCTTTCAGCTGTGCTTGCAAAGGCAGTTTAAACAAACCACTAAACCTAGTATTAGGCTGACGATGTTTGGGCTGCGGGTATGATACCTCAAATCCTGAGGTTTGTGTTATTACCTTGGTTTAAAATAATGTTGCCATTTTGATGCTAAGTTCTAACGTGAAAGATAGTCAATATATTAACAATTATTCCGCGATTTTTTAAAATGTATTTAAATGTATTTTTATAGCATAATCGAAATGTTTTCAAACATGTTTTCTTGTAAACATGGTTTTAGTTGATAATCTGTGTCCTCGATTTCTCTTTCCATTCTTTTAGTCCTCACACACACACACACACACACACACACACACA
>NW_015517589.1:0-3448 GCF_001515645.1 Sinocyclocheilus grahami | reverse complement strand
TATATATATACACACACACATATACATACACACACTTATAAAACTTTTTTTTTCAATTGTTTGCACACATGAAGTATCAGTAACCTGATATTTTAATATATTTAATAGGAAGGCCAGGTATATTGAGCAGTAGGATTACATAAAATATATAATAGAAAATTAATTAAAAGTATATAAAATTACAAAATAAACATTCATCGATCAGTACTTCCAATACTTAAGTACATTAAAAATCTATTTTGTACTTTTACTAGAGTAAAATCGAAAAGGAGTACTTTACTGGAGTAATATTTTATTAGGGTTATCTGTACTTTTTCTCAAGTACTTGATTTGTGTACTTCATTCACCACTGGTTGAATCAATATTGAAATTAACCAAAAATAAATAAATCATTGGTAATATTTTTGGATCAATATTATAATATGTTGATTCTAAACCACTTTTGTTTATTTATTTTTTTTATTGAAAATATTACTGACATGTCAACATAAAGCAATGTTGCCATCTGATGCACCAAGTTAACATTGTTACCAACAACATTAAGCTGGTGCATACATTTCTGACCATTTCAAAGTTTGGGGAAACCCTTTTAAAATCAAAATGACACCTTTCCAGCCATTTAGTCACTTTATTTGTTTTTAAACAGTTTAACACAATCAATGACAAAAAGATCAATCTTTAAAAATAAAAGTGGGACAAAAAGGACAAAAGGACTACAACCTTTAAGATAATTATTTTGAGGAGTCAGACTACAAGTGGTCCAATGGTTGAAGTTTTAAAAAGCTGGCTTACATCAGACTGCTGCCTCTTTTCCTTTGTGTTGAAATCTGAAAAAGAAAGCATGATGTCACCTAAGAGCAAGTCAATTCATTTGTCAAAAATACAAACACATTCAGGAATGTTAATATGTTAAACAATATGATTCACTTTTTAAATTGCTCAACACAAAAACATACTAACTATGATTATAGTATCACTAAATTATATTTAATCTATTTATCTCAAATCTACGAACACTTCAATATCAATACAGTCTCTACAATTAACATAATAGAATCACAATGGCAGGGGTGAGTTTATCTCCAGCCCTAATTAAACACACCTGAAGCAGCTAATTAAGGTCTTTAGGATCACTGAAAACTTCCAGGCAGGTGTGTTGGATATGTAAACTCTAACCTCTGCATGAAGGTGGCCATCTCTTGAGTTATGACCATTACTCACAGGATGTGAACATTAGTCTATAAATAAAATAATAAGCTGCAGATTCACCTTATGTAGACTTAATCTCCTTAAATATCACAAAATAGCCCTGTCTGTCAATTTCTCATAAACACAAGGTGTAGTTTTTGCGATGGTGTTTAAGCAGGAACAGGCTAAACTGAATAGAGACCGGTTATATTCATCACATTTAATACTGATTGAGGAATATGAAAGATTACCTGATAAAGCAGTAATCGGGGAGCAGGACATAAAGCACAGGATAGCATCAAATCCCAGGTCAGGTGATCATGCTGTCAACTACAACTCAACGCATAATTAGTGTCACCATTATGAGGAGGGTGCTTCCCATTTCTTGGATTCTCCATCCTCATCTGCCTTTACTTCTACTAAAGGAAAGAACGCAAGCTGCCCTGCAAGCATTGAGTATAGACAGGGATGCACAAACGTTCTTCAGTCTTGTTCTCATGAGAGCACCTGGAAGTTTGGTTTGGTGCTCACACTGTACAAAGTGTGACCCATTAAATAGATAAATTAATAATAATATTGTTGCACTTTAGTTCATTTTTTAAAAGAATAAAGTGCAATAATACTATTATATTTGAAAATAAAAAATGAGTGAAAAAATAAAAATAATAATACATATAAATAAAAATACAATTATTTCATAGTACACTTAAAAATACAATGCTAAGTTTTAATTTTTTTTCCTTTTTATATGAATTTGAATTACTTTCAAAGCTAAAGTCATCAAGCTTTTATTTTGGTGGGTTGCCAGCAAGTATTTGCACTGTTGGAAGCGCGTCAGTGAATGAAGTGTCACAGTTTTGCGTTTGCTCTGAAACTGCCAGTGTGTAGCCTAGATTTATGCTTTCAGTTGGAATGGAAATCGTATACAGTATTACAGAAACTCTTTTCTAAAATGGTGATTGTACATTAACAGCTGTCAACCATGTTTGTACGCAAATGAGTGGCTTGAACTTATTTACCCAGCACATTTTTTATTTTGGTTGTGCATTGCCAGTTTCGCTCTTGTGCCATGAGTAAAAACTGGCACTCATCAAAATGGCAAAAGAAAAACACAAGAGACTGTTGCAGAGTTTTCATACCTCCAACTAGGTCCTTCTCTAAGAGCTGAATCTGCAAGGTAAAGATCTTCTCCTGCAGGTCGCATAAAGAGTGTTTGATCTTCTCTCTGCGTGTGACCATGTAGCACAAGTTTCTGACCTGAAAGAAAACACACCATTCACATTTAAATTACGAACTGAAATAGCTATGGTTAAGTGTTAGCATGGTTCTGTGTAGGGCTATGCTGTAAAACCATACCAACCGTTCCATATGACTTGGTTTGTTACTGTGGAATATATTCATTGATCTTGATTCAATATAATACACAGAATTATGCCCATTCATAAGAGAAAATTATTATTAATTAATTGACTGTGTATGTAACATTACATACAACGCATTTTAGTACCAGATTAAAGTCGACCTGAAATCAAAATTGACTAATTACTTTCTCAATCTACATACCAGGGGCCTCATATACAATGACTTGCCTACAATGACCCCAAATACAATCATAATTTCTTACATGTTTCTACAAATAATTTATAATTTGTCATGCATCACGCTTTATAAATCTTAGATCACATGCACATGAGTGAGAGCAACTACACCCACAGACGCCTTTATACGGTATGACAGAATGCAATTGCCTTCCCATTTACAGTGCTTAGCAACCAACCTAGCTACGCATCTAACCATTTAGTCTCCAGTGCGGCAACCTGTTGTCAGGTTCTCAGAGGATGGAAAAAAAGAGTTGGATGGAATGGATGATTGGATGGACTGAATGGTTGGATGGATAAACGGACAGAATAGTTGGATGGATGAATGTTGGGATGAAATGGATGGATGGAATGGTTGGATGGATAAACGGACAGAATGGTCGGATGGGATAGTTGAAAAGAATGGATGAATGGTTGGATAGAATGGATGGAATATATGGATGGATGGTTGAATAAAATGGTTGAAAGGAATGGATGGATGGATGGAGGGACAGACAGAATGACTGAAATGGATGGATGGAATGGTTGGTTGGTTGGATGGATGGATGGACAGAATGGTCCGATGGGATGGTTGAAAACAATTGATGAACAGAATTGTTGGATAGAATGGATGGAATATGGATGGATGGCTGGATGGACAGACAAAATAGTTGGATGGATGA
>NW_015517588.1:2662-3448 GCF_001515645.1 Sinocyclocheilus grahami | reverse complement strand
GTACTGACTCTTGACAACTCATTATCAGTAAAGTGAGCCTAAGACTATCATCCTAGCTGCTTTACAAACCCCTCTGCTCAGGATAGCTATTCCCTTTACATGCACTATAACACCCGCTCGCTCTCAGAGGAGAGAAACGCTCTACCCTTCATCCATATTCAACAGCAAAGAGTTTCTTCTGACAGTTTTCTTTATCTGACCTTTCCAACCTTTCTCTCTCAGTTTTACTTTAATCTGCTTTATTGGAATGATAAAAATGTATTTTTGAATGGCTTAGTATAATGAAAAAACTTGAAAGAATTGTAAATTCAGATCAGATAATTGCTATTGATTAATTTATTTATCTAGCATTGATGTTTTTATTATTATCTATGATATTCTGACAACCTGTAACACATTCCTCGATAGTTATATCTTGATAATAAAGTAAAATAAAAATAGTGCAAATGAGGTAAACAATACTGATCAATAAAAATAAGGACTGATCTGTATGTAAAACAGACAACACTTTAGATGAGATACAGTTCTACCACAGATTTGAACATTATCTTTTCATAAAATCAATCACTCAAAATAAAACTACTGCACAAAATGAATGGCTTCCATAAACGGCGTAATGTTTTTCTTTCTTTCTTTGCTGCAAGGCCACTCCAGCCACTTTATTGTGCAACTGTTCTATGAACTTAAATTGAGGAAAACATTTCCACGCAGATTAATCCATTTAAACAAACAATGTGTTGTTGATCACACTCAAATACAAACCTGTGTTTTAGGTAACTACTAGTG
>NW_015517588.1:0-962 GCF_001515645.1 Sinocyclocheilus grahami | reverse complement strand
ATATATATTATTTATCATTTTAAGTCATAAGTTCTGGTTATAAATTAGGTTAAACCAAGCAAAATGCATTTGCGTTGTGAAATGGTGTGTGCTATAAGAAGTTACAAAGATGGACTATTAAAGGGAACATCTGATGTCCATTTTCCACAAGTTTGTATGATTCCTTAGGGTCTTCCTGAAATGTACTTTGGTTAAAATTCCTCAATGGTCATGTAAAACAACACCCTTTTTACCTTGTCAAAAAGCAGCGTCCCATTTCAGTCCATGTCTCTTTAAATGATAATGAGCTACTGCTCACTCCACCCCTCTCTTCAGTTTTGTGTGTATTTGGTGGCGCGTTACCATCAAAAACAAAACTAATCCACTGCGTCCTCAGTGGCTCTGATTTCGGGAAAAAATGAAGACTGTTACGTTTTAAATCCAACTACAAAAAATCTGCACTGCTTACGAGACATTGTTATCGCTACAGCTGCTCGAAGTCGGAGAAAATGGCAGACAGCGTACAACTGGCTGAGGGCGGAGATATGCTAATACGGGACAGTCTTTCAGCAGTTGTTGGGGGGGCCTGAATAGCATGAAAAACGGCTTAATAACTGAGATTGTTTAGGTTTTTTGGGGATTAAAAAAAGGAGTGAATGGATTTTTATCATTGCAGGGTGGTTGTGTCCACACACTGCTAAAACAGATTTATGTGCAAACACCTTGTAAAAGTGAATTTTGCATCCAATGTCCCCTTTAAAAAGAGTTGTGAGATGCTGGGAGGAAAAAAAAACATTGTGTTGCACTGCAATGGCCAAAGATGTCCATCTGACACGTGTACATAGAATTTAAAAAATAGTATAAATCGAAAGTCAGCAAGTGTCCTAAGGGGGCATAATAGACAGGATATATGTCACTGCTGGCATTTTGAAAAGTATATGTAACGTCTCTAGGTTACGTATGTAACCATGGTTCCCCGAGGG
>NW_015517587.1:2668-3449 GCF_001515645.1 Sinocyclocheilus grahami | reverse complement strand
GCCCATGTCAACACTAATGCGCATCCGTATCTTTGTGAAGCATTTTTTAATCTTTATGTACCCGCCTCAAAAAAAAGCTCTTTCACATCCAAAGACGCTTCAGCCAGGTAGAAGTGTCGTTTCAAATATTTATAGACTCATTCTTGTAGACAGAGATGGCCGTGCTGCCGTTAGGCTATCAGCGCTCCGGTGATCCTACCCAGCCCAGACATTAAATACAACACACGGCAGGCCTTCCATACCGCTGTTTTCTAAATTAAACCATCGATTGCCAGCATCGATATGTCTAATGACTGAAGACAGTGAAGCGGAGCTGAAACGCCAGGCTCGATGGTGTCTCATTAGGTTAATGAGTGAGTAAACAAGGGCTGTTAGTTGCACAATAACTTCCACCACAGGTGCAGAAACACACAAACAAGAGTATCGAGAGTGCTCTCTGATGACTTTATTAATGAGAAGTGAGCGGAATTGTGACCTTTTGCATCATCAACATGGAAAACAATCTGCTGGCGTGGAATCAATCACGAGGTCGCATGTCGTAGTGACACGGATCACAACAGCAGTGTAATTAAAGAGGCCTGATTGCTTGTAAAGAGCGACACTCTGTAGAGTAGATTGAGATGAGTGGACGCCTGGGAACTATATTCATTGACTGGACGAGATGAACAGAATATCCAAGCACATATACACTCTACTGAAAAAACTAACTAAACTGGCACTATCTATCTATCTATCTCTTTATATATATATATATATATATATAGAGAGAGAGAGAGAGAGA
>NW_015517587.1:0-1186 GCF_001515645.1 Sinocyclocheilus grahami | reverse complement strand
GCTACATTTCTCCAAATCTGATGAAGAAACAACCTCATCTACATCCTGGATTGTGTCAGAGTGAGTACATTTTTAGCAAATTTAGATTTTTGGTGAACTATTCCTTTAAAATCTGGTGTCATGCGCCTCAGCAGACGGCTGCGTTATCTGAATTCTAATGTTGCAGCTCAAGGTGGATATTCAGGCTCTGTTGACCGACAGTCACGGTCACTTTGTTAGTCTGACCCTGGTTTGTCTGGGCTCATTTTGTTGGGTGAGGTTGTAGGACTATAGCAGTCTCTCATGAGCAGTGACGCACTCAGGTGGACGAGATCTTCTCTGTGTCATGCGCTCTGTGCTGCCCTCAAATTAGCACAGTGACTCATGACACACACTGAGCTTCCTCTCCATCTGACCAGTCTCTGTGTGTGTGTGTGTGTCGACAGGCAGCTCCAGGCTGACAACAGATTGGTTCCCTATTGTTGTTACAACATTCCCCCCGGCATACTGTATCATAATAAAAAAGAGATCAGCTCACATTATATTTTTAAACACCAATACTACTTATTTTTATTTTTATTAAGAGTTCGACAACCAATATAGAAATGATTTTGGTAACACTTTCCAATAAGGGTAAATTCATTAACATTTATGTTAATGTATCATTATTTAAAAATAAACAAAAAATTTTATAGCATTTGTTAATCTACATTAATTTAATTTATAGATATGCTCTTGTTCATTGTTAATTCATCTTCATTCATATTATATGAAGTTATACTGAATTACACAAAAACGTGCTATTATATAAACAAATTAACATTAACTAAGATTAATAAATGCTGTAAAACTATTGCTCATTGTTTGCATATGTTAGCTATTGCATTAACTAATGTTATTGTATAGAAAATGATTGTACAGTGTTATATTAACATTGATATTAATATTAGATTATGATGTAAACATCAAGCAGAAGGACATGGTTAAAAACAGCTCAACGGAAAAAAAAGCCAGTTGTAAATCAATGGACCAATCAGATTAATCTGGAAGAGGGTCAGATATCTCGAATCTATCGAATGTATACAGTTGCAACTTTACCAAACAAGTTGTAACTACAGTATGTAGGAAAAACTAACACAACTGTGTGGAACGAGAGTTAATGTTAAAGGATTAGTTCACCCAAAAATGAAAATTAGCCCATAAATTA